>NC_055963.1:35814897-35824897 GCF_018492685.1 Alosa sapidissima | reverse complement strand
CTCTCTGTCACATGACTGTGCTCTCTCTCTCTCTTCCTCTCTCTCTATCTCTCTCTCTCTCTCTGCCACATGACTGTGCTCTCTCTCTCTCTCTCTACCTTGCTCCACCACATCACCACTGCATTATCATGATGGATCACTTTTTCTTTCTGATTTCTCTAAATCTGATCTAATCTGCCTTTTCTTTTTTCAGCTTCACACCATGTCTTCTCCCCCTTCTCTTTTTTTCTTTCAATTCTACCTTTCTCTCTCTCTTCTCTCTCTGTCAGTATTGTTATTTTCTACTTTTATTTCTCCCTCTTCTCTCTCATCTCTCCTTCGTTCCTCTCATCCCTCTTCTCCTCTGTGGAATCTGTCTCTATTTGGAGACTATAACAGTAGTCATCATAATAGCATTAACATCACATTAATATAACATTATTATCACATTAATATCACATTAGTGTCCCTGCTTCCCATCGTTGTGCCTGCAGTGCCGAGGTTGCCAGGGTAACGGGGCTCCGTCTGTAGCGTACAGTCGAACTGCGTGAAGCCTGAACTAACCCCGGAACAGCGCTGGGAGACTCCAGACACACACACACACACACACACACACACACACAGTCAAGTCAAGTCAAGTCAAGTCAGGCAATAGAAAATAGTCATAGAAAGAAAATAGTCATAGAAAGGCAATATAGTCAAAGAATAGTTAAAAGGTTAAGATCATAATAAAAAGAAAACATAAAACACAAGGTAAAATCATTTAAAAATAAAGAATAATTAGTAAGTGAGGTAGATTTAGAATTTGTAACTCGGCACAGTTAGCAGAAAGCATTTGAGAACAGTTTGGTCTTAAGTCTAGATTTAAAACTGGCTACAGTTGGGGCCTTTTTGATGTCATCCGAAAGTTGGTTCCACAGCTGAGCCGCATAGCAGCTAAAAGCTGCTTCACCATGTTTAGTTCTAACTGTAGGTTTTACTAGCAGGTTTTTCACCTGGGACCTGAGAGGACGAGAAGGTGTGTACTGCTGAAGCATGTCTGACAGGTATTTAGGTCCTGCTCCATTTACTGATTTATAAACAAGCAATAGTGCTTTAAAGTCAATTCTGTGACAATTCTGTGACACACACACACACAAACACACACACAGCTCTCTCTTCCTGCTCACACACAGAGAAGGAAACAAGACAAGTTTGCAGACAGATTCATCAGGACACAAGTCTACAGACAGCAACAGGACACAAGTCTACAGACAGCAACAGGACACAAGTCTACTGACAGCAACAGGACACAAGTCTACAGAGTTCAACCGGACACAAGTCTACTGACAGCAGCAGGACATAAGTCTACAAAGTTCAACCGGACACAAGTCTACTGATATCAATATTACGGGCAGCCGTGGCCTACTGGTTAGCGCTTTGGACTTGTAACCGGAGGGTTACCGGTTTGAACCCCGACCTAACCCCTCACTGCTCCCCGAGCGCCGCTGTTGTTGCAGGCAGCTCACTGCGCCGGGATTAGTGTGTGCTTCACTTCACTGTGTGTTGAGTGTGTTTCACTAATTCACAGATTGGGATAAATGCAGAGACCAAATTTCCCTCACGGGATCAAAAGAGTATATGTACATATGTTTTTTAGTCTTTGTTTCTTCCATCTGGATCAGCACAGCCTTAGGTGTGACACACTTGGCTTCAGCAGTTGGGGGTGTGTGTGTGTCTGTGTGTGTTTGTGCAAATGTGTGTGTGTGTGTGTGTGTGTGTGTTATGTATAATGAGCAGATAGCTCTGAAGTGTTGAGACCCTCTCCACCACGCAGTTAACCTCCACCATCACCCCCATTTGCATACAGACCTGTGCTTCTCCCCTCTTTCTCTCCCTCTCTCTCTCTCTCTCTCTCTCTCTCTCTGTGTGTGTGTGTGTAATTTGCATTCACTGTTAGGAGTTGAGGGCCGTGGTCACCATTTACACACTTTTCTCTCTGTCTCTCCATCTCTCCTCTCTCCTTCCTTCTACCTCTTCTTCCCTCTATCAATCCCTCTCTCTAACTCTCCCGTTCTCTCTCTCCTTTTCTCTATCTTTCTCTCCTTCCCTCTATCCTTCTCTCCTTCCCTCTATCCATCCCTCCCTCTATCCATCCCTCCCTCAAACTCTCATGTTCTCTATCTTTCTCTCCCTCCCTCTATCCATCCCTCTCTTTTTCTCCTTTCTCTCCCTTCTTAACTCCCTTTCTTTCTCTACCCACATTGAATGACTTATTTCCACAGAATTGCTGTGTTAATAAGCTTGACCTCGAAAATTGTGTGTGTGTGTGTGTGTGTGTGTGTGTGTGTGTGTGTGTGTGTGTGTGTGTGATGTGCTCAGATGTGTTTTGTTTGATTAGGTTGGAGGTGCTAGTCAGTCAGTCCTCAAACAGAGATGTGTTTTGTTATGTGCTATAAGCATTAGGATGTGGATGTGTAATTCTAATGTGTAGGATGTTATAAGCATTAGGATGTGGATGTGTAATTCTGATGTGTAATTCTAATGTGTAGGATGCTATAAGCATTAGGATGTGGATGTGTAATTCTGATGTGTAGGAAGCTATAAGGATTAGGATGTGGATGTGTAATTCTAATGTGTAGGATGCTATAAGGATTAGGATGTGGATGTGTAATTCTAATGCGTAGGATATTATAAGCATTAGGATGTGGATGTGTAATTCTGATGTGTAATTCTAATGTGTAGGATGCTATAAGCATTTGGATGTGGATGTGTAATTCTGATGTGTAATTCTAATGTGTAGGATGCTATAAGGATTAGGATGTGGATGTGTAATTCTAATGTGTAGGATGTTATAAGGATTAGGATGTGGATGACTAATTCTAATGTGTCGGATGCTATTAGGCATTGTTTCCCAACCTTGGTGTCGAGACCCCAAATAGGGTCGGCTGAGATATTGGGTATCTTATAATTGACCAGCACATTACATGAAAATAAACATAAATTAAATAAAAAATATATATATAAAAAACATGATATCCAAGTTGTAATTGATCCTTCATTACAATCTAGCAAAAATAACCTTAGACAGCCTGCATGAGATGTTTGATTGACGGAATAATGCTTGATCAATGTTGGAAACAAAGTAGCAAAACAACCAGGTGTGTAAGGACATTTGGGGGAAATCAAAGTACCGCTCTCGTCTGGATGTTACGGCAGAGATGAATTGCGCTCTCTCTGTCTCTCTCTCTCAACATGGGAATGATTGCAGTCACCAACTATTTGTGACATCAAAATCGGGTCACCTGCCAAAAAAGGTTGGGAACCCCTGCACTGCTATAGGGGGAAGGATGTGGATGAGTAGCCTACAGTATGCAGTATGGAGTTGCTGATTCACAGAGCTCTTCTGCTGTCACGATGGATAGCATAGTGTTCACACACACACACACACACACACACACACACACACACACACACACATTGTACAGAGTTTTACAGGGTGGAAGTGTGTGGGATGAGGAGTGTGTCTATAGAACCGTGCAAGGTCTCAGAGGTCAGCTTCTGTCATTCGGGATTTCTTTATGTCACACACACACACACACACACACACACACACACACAAGCACACACACTGACCACTAACACTGACACAAACACACACACACACACACACACACACACACCACTATCACATACACACAGACTAACACACACCACTCACAGACACACACACACACACACACACACACACACACACACTGACCACTAACACTGACACAAACATACACACATACACACACTGACCACTATCACATACACACAGACACACACACACACCACTCACAGACACACAATGACACCCCCCTCCACACACACACACACATACACACACACACACACTGTAGATGTTAGGGGTTAATGCTGCACTGATATGACACTTGTTCATGCGCTTCAAGCTGCATAGGCCTGCTGGTGGAACAGTATAGCTCTCTCTGACATCTCAGAGCTATACTTATCCGTACGCACAAACAAACACACACATACAGTACACACACACACACACACACACACACACACACACACACACACACACACAACATTACATTTGGCTGACGCATTTTTAGCCAAAGCGACTTACATATGTCAACTATGTTACAAGGGATTACATTGTCCCCGGAGCAAGTGCCTTGCTCAAGGGCACAACGGTGGAAGCCGGGAATTGAACCCACAACTTTCAAGCTACTGTACGCTAGCCCAGCTTAACCACTACTCTACCACCGCCCCTCACACACACACACAGAGACACATACACACACGCACACATACATACACACATACAGTACACACACACAGAGACACGTACACACACGCACACATACATACACAGATACACACACGCACACACATATATGGAGTCACATACACACACACACACACACACACACACACATGCATGCATGCACTCACACACACATACACACACACACACACACACACACACACACACATACACACACACACACTCACACATGGGTGGAGAGAGTCTGCACAGAGAGAGTGAGTGTGTTTTGAAGTTCGATTCACACTGAAGTAAATCTGACTTCGCAGAGAGTCTGGCCTAGATCCATAGGCGTACGTTTATTTCCGGGTGGGAGGGCACAGTTTGAGGTTTAAAATCATTGGAGTTCCTTTAAACCGCTTTGAACCAATCACTAACAACTGGCGTTTCGTCATACAGAGAAGTTTCTCTGTATCACGCCCATAACAAGCAAGCGTGCATCTGATCAGCAATCACACGTTTCATCTGCGTAACTCTCGCCAAAATGCATCATATAGTGTTTTGTGAATGTACCCAAGTCAAACTTTTATGCGTTGTCGTTTT
This sequence comes from Alosa sapidissima, assembly GCF_018492685.1. Taxonomy (NCBI): domain Eukaryota; kingdom Metazoa; phylum Chordata; class Actinopteri; order Clupeiformes; family Clupeidae; genus Alosa; species Alosa sapidissima. The sequence goes on along the minus strand of NC_055963.1, from coordinate 35,820,057 downwards.
CAGGTGAAATGACCTTTTGAATGGGAATCCTATAGGGCCACTACTTTTTTGATACAATTGCGTCAAAATCACTTTTTTAGTAAACTATGTGTACACGAACAATGTTCTCAATACTCGAGTTCATGACACTGTAGAGACACTGATGATGCTTCGATCAATGTTTCATGTTATGTCGAGCCTTCTTAGTGTTTGAAAAATAGCGATTTTGACGCGACCATGTAGCCTATTAAACTAAAGTTTGAGTCGGGTACGTTCGTAGTGAAGTTTAGCTGACAATATAACATCCTACTCGACTGTGACTTCGTTCGTGACACTCCTGTTAATAGGCTAAACTAGAAAGAGCTAAAATAACTCACACCAACCTTATTTGCGCCTTTTATTCACATTTGCTCAAAGATTTCATAAGTATAAGCACTTTTCGCTCCCTACGTTGATGTATTCCAATGTGTGTGTGTGTGTGTGTGCATGCTCTTGAGCTGGTGTGTGTTAGCCTAAGGGTTTGATTTTCATTGAGGCAGAAGTCTAAAAGAAAATTCCACCCACACACACATACACACACACACACACACACACACACACACACACACACACACACACACACACTGCAAGCCAATGTTTCTTGTTACGCTGATGTGTTTTTTCTCAAATTAAATTATCCATGTTGAAACAGAGTGGTATGTTGTGGACATGGAAGGCACTCGTTTTATCTGGTCTGTTGCCCTTGGCAATGGCAGGCTGCATGTTTACTGCCAGAGTCTGGATGCTCCCTCACATCTCCTCTTGAAAGGAAGAACCCGTGTGTGAAGCAACGTTTGAAATCTGATGGGTGTGTTTGTGTGTTTGTGAAAGTGTGCGTGTGTGCCTGTGAGTGTTTGAATCTCAAGGTACTTGGGAAGGTGTGTGATATTGAAAATCTGAAGGATGTCATGTCTTTGAGGTCAGTGTAGAGATAAAAAAAACATACACACACACACACTCAAATAAAAACACACACACACACACACACACACACACACACACACACACAATCAAATAAACAAACACACACACACACACACACACACACACACACACACACACACACTCAAATAAACAAACAGACACACACTCAAATAAACAAACACGCACACACACAAACATACACTCAAATAAACAAACACACACACACACACACACACACAAGGAGATGTATAAAGGACAGAAAAGTAAGGAAACTGAGGGGATAAGAGGAAAGACTAAGAGTGAGTGATGAAGAGGAGGATAGAGAAGAGGAGTGAAGACAAGAGGAAGAGTGAAGAGAGGAGAGGAGGAGAAGAGAGGAGAGGAGGAAAGAGAAGAGGAGGAGAGTGAGAGAGAGAGAGCTGGCTCTGAGGTTAGGCTCCTCTGGGAAGAGAGGTCTTTCTGGTGTGCTCTTATATGTGTGTGTGTGTGGGTGGGTGAGAGAGAGAGAGAGAGAGAGAGAGAGAGAGAGAGAGAGAGAGAGAGAGAGAGAGAGAGAGAGAGAGAGAGAGAGAGAGAGAGAGAGAGAGAGAGCTTAGACTGAGGTCAGGCTCCTCTGAGAGGAAATAGTGTGTGAGCTGAGTGAGAAGTCAAATCTTAGGAGTGTGAGGTGAGGGGGTCATCTCTTAGGAGTGTGAGGTGCTTCATTAAGTAGCCAGGCTGCAAGGCCCTTTTACTGATCCTTCTCTCTGTATGTGAGTGTGTTGGAGAAAAGTGTGCGTTTTCTTTGAGACCCATTTGTATTGGAGAGAAATGTGTGTTGTGCTTGTAAGCAGTGTGTGTTAGAAAAGTGTGTGTCGTGTCTGAGAGCAGTATGTATTGAAGAGTGAAGAAGTGTGTGTTGTGACTGCTTTTAGTTTGTCTGCATGTGTGTAAGACACCATCCCGAAGGTCTTAGCTGTGTGTGTGTGTGTGTGTGTGTGACTCCATGGTCTGAATCAAAGCAATCAGTCCAGGAAACAAGTAAATGACAAACCCCAACATCAGATAAGGAACAGACTCAACTGGTCAGTTTAAATGGCGTAGAAATGAACCAGGCAACACGAGAGTTCAACTGGTCAGTTTAAATGGCGTAGAAAGGAACTAGGCAACACCAGAGTTCAACTGGTCAGTTTAAATGGTCAGATAATGACCATGCAACACCAGAGTTGAACTGGTCAGTTTAAATGGTCAGATAATGACCAGTTCAGGTGAGTTCAGGTGAGTTCAGGTGAATGAGAATGCAGATGGAGAGAGCTGGAAGGAAAGGGGCGGACTATGGAACTGGAGTCAGTGACACCATCAACACACACGCACACTCGCATGCACACACGCACACATGCATACACACACACACACACACACATGCCAACACACGCACGCACACACACATACACAATCTTGAGAAGAGATCGCTCTCTGCATCATGCAGTGTGTGTGTGAGAGAGAGAGAGAGAGAGAGAGAGAATGTGTGTGTGTGTGTGTGTGTGTGTGTGTGTGTGTGTGTGTGTGTGTGTGTGTTAGTGTCCTCTCTCCTCTGAGAGTAAAGGTGTGTTCCAGTGGAGACTGGCCCTGTTCCATCCTCCACCCCCATTGCAGCTGTGTATGAATGTTCAAACATTGTTTGAATTTGTATTTCTCAAACTTGTATCATTATCCACAGACTTTGATTTGATTAGCCTACTCTATTCAAATAACTTCTTTAATCTGTTCCATTGAATTTGTCCATTTTGTGAAAGGATGAATTCATTTTATGTTAGTTGTTGGAACATACAAGGACTCTACTCCTCAACGTTTGGTATTAAGAGTACTCAACCGGAGTTTTTGAAAAACCTTGAAAATGTGGATATTCTTATCCTCACTGAAACATAGTGCCGCACAGAGACACCCACACACTGTCCTAAGGGATACAATGAAATTGTAATCTCCTCGCTCAAACTCAATGGCATATGTCATGGCAGAAACTCTGGGGGAATATTGGTGTGGTACAAGGAAAACGTTACTAATCACCTTTCTATCATCCAAATAGGGAAATCACACTGTTGGCTAAAATTAAAAAAGAGCTCTGGTATATCAATTAATGATATATACCTTTGTGCCATATACATCCCACCAATAGAATCTCCCTATTATGAGGAGGACTACATAAGCAATCTCTACACAGACATCAGCCATTTCCAGGCCCAGGGAAATGTGCTGATATGTGGGGACCTAAATGCCAGGACTGGGTGTGAAATAGATCACATAGACCCTCATGGTAACAACCATGTGTTTGGTCAAAACAACCTTTATTTTACACCAAACTTACCCCAGAGAAACAGCCTTGACCGTACTGTCAATAAAAATGGTGAAAAAATAAAAGAGTTAGTGCATCTCTGTCGAGCCTTAGGGCTGCATATGCTTAATGGCAGGATCAGAGGGGACTCTTTAGGGAGGTTCACGTATTGTTCAGCTCTTGGAGCTAGTGTAGTTGACTATGCAATCACTGACATGGACCCCAACTCCTTCAGAGCATTCACTGTCAGGCGGCAAACTCCACTATCGGATCATAACCAGACTAACATCTTTCTCAAAATCATACAGCAGCCCAAAACAGAGTCCAGCAAGCTATTCCGTCTCAATGGGACATATAGATGGACTCAGGACAGCCCAGATAACTTTTTAAAAGCTCTAAATTCTTCAGAACTAAAACAATGCATTAGATCCTACAACTCAAAATGTTTTGAGATTAGCAAAACTGGTGTTAATGAAGCCACAAAAGAACTAAACAAAATATTTCTGAAAGTAGCAAATGTAGCTGGCATGAAGAAGTCTAACAAAAATCGAGCAAAGAACAAAACTGAAGAAAAATGGTTTGACAAGGAATGTAAACAACTCAGGACTAGATTGAGGCATATTTCCAATCAAAAGCACCACCAGCCTGAAAATACAACTCTTAGAAAGAACTACCACGAAACTCTTAAACACTATAAAATGTTGCTGAGAAAGAAAAAACAGAATGACACCAACACATCTCTCAGCAAAATCGAAGCATCTATACAAAATAATCAATTTTGGGAGATGTGGAATGGTCTGAGCAAAACAAAACCACAGAACTTACCGAACGTGAAATCTGGAAAAAAGCACTTTGAAAATTTGTATACAGACATCCAACCTCAAGATCTACATTCGAATTATGAAAAAAACATGGAAAAATTACAATCCCTTGAAAAGACAATTAAAGACAACCAAAACCCCCTTGACTTCCCAATTACACAATTTGAACTTGAATCCAAAATTAAAAAACTCAAAACAAAAAAATCCTGGGGCCCTGATCACATCAGAGGAGAAATGCTTAAACACAGCACCCCTGAACTGCAAAGGGCTATACTCAAATTGTTCAATCTCACTTTAACTTCTGGCTGTTTTCCTGACATCTGGAGCCAAGGGTACATTACACCCATCTACAAAAGTGGAGATAAATTGGACCCCAATAATTTTAGAGGCATCTGTGTGAACAGTAGTCTGGGGAAGGTGTTTAGCAGCATTATCAACGAAAGAATAGTAGCCTTCCTTAAGGAGCACGATGTCCTCAGCAAAAGTCAAATTGGATTTCTTCCAAATTACCGCACTACGGACCACATTTACACCCTATACACCCTAATAACTAAACATGTAAACCAAACACAAAAAGGAAAAATATTTGCTTGTTTTGTTGATTTCAAAAAAGCATTTGATTCAATCTGGCATGAAGGACTATTTTATAAACTTTTACAAAGCGGTGTAGGGGGTAAAGTTTACCAATTAGTTAAGGAAATGTACTCTGAAAACAGAAATGCTGTGAAAATTGGCGACAAAATTACAGAATACTTCACTCAAAAAAGAGGGGTGAGGCAGGGCTGTAGCCTCAGTCCAACACTGTTCAATATTTACATCAATGAGTTAGCGGTGCAGTTGGAACAGTCTACAGCTCCTGGCCTTACCCTAAAAGAAAAAGAAATTAAATTCCTCCTCTATGTAGACGACCTGGTGCTGATATCTCCCACTGCGCAAGGACTACAGCAGCACCTGGACTTGTTAGAGAAATACTGTCAGCACTGGGCCCTGACAGTAAATCTAAAAAAGACAAACATTATGATATTCCAAAAGAATGTCAGGAACACAGATACCCTTTCAATCTAGGCAGCACCGCCCTAGATCACA
>NC_055963.1:35802397-35809897 GCF_018492685.1 Alosa sapidissima | reverse complement strand
AGTGGAAGTGAGAGGGAAAACAAGTCTCTCTGCAGTCTGCAGTGAGTCCCTGTCTGCTATGTCTCTGTTGCTTTCCCACACCACTCTGCAGTCTGCAGTGAGTCCCTGTCTGCTATGGCTCTGTTGCTTTCCCACATCACTCTGATGGAGCCGTAGTGTAGACATGCAGTATCAACAATCGGCCAGCTGGTGGTGCTGTTGTTCTTTCTTGCTCAAAAGTCATGGCCAAGAGGTGACGGAATCAGATCTTTTAGGTCTGTTCATCTCACCAAAACGCTGTATCTTGGGAGACATTTTTACCACAACATCTCAAGGTTTGATTTGAGACACCTCAGGGTGTCATGCCGTACCTCATACTCGGATTCCTGTCTCCCTCTTCCTCTCTGGGAGAGATAGATAGATAGATAGATAGATAGATAGATAGATGGATAGATATATGGATAGATAGATAGATAGATAGATAGATAGATAGATAGATAGATAGATAGAGAGATAGAGAGATAGCGATAGATAGATAGATAGATAGATAGATAGATAGATAGGGGAAGCTAGTCCCTTTCTAGTCATGGAAGCTGACATTATAGTATACCAGGTTCCTGAGTCTCTAAGGCAGTGTTTCTCAAAGTGTGGTCCGGGGACCACTGGTGGTCCGCAAGCTATCCCAAGTGGTCCGCGAGCAGACAAGGTAAAAAACAATATAGATGAGTTGTTTGCAATATTGAACCAACTTCCAAACAGTTCTGCAACACTGCCTATGTAAGCTATGCCAATTTAAATCATATGAATCCTCTAAAACAATAAGCAAGGTGCAAAGACAATTAGCAAGGTGGTTCAGTGAGTAGGCCTATTGTGTCTATTAGCTAGGTGGTCCATGAGTTTGTTTTTACTGGGTAAGTGGTCCTTGATCTGAAAAAGCTTGAGAAACACTGCTCTAAGGGGATGAGAGTCATTGACTCTACCCCCACCCCCAACACACACACACACCCACACACACACACACACACACACACACACACACACACACACACACACAGAGTCCATGGCAGGGTCACTTCCAGCCGACACTGATACTCATTTGGACTGGGATGGTGCAGATAAAGTGCCTTGTCCAAGGGCGCAACACACATCTCAAGTGACCATGCTGGGATTCGACCAGTGAACAAACTCATCAGTCTTTTTACACCGATGAGCTATGCATGCTACAGTACTATCATAATGCCTTTAGATGTGTGTGTGTGTGTGTGTGTGTGTGTGTGTGTGTGTGTGTGTGTGTGTGTGTGTGTGTGTGTGTGTGTCTTTGGGTAAGAGAAAGAGGAAGGAGGAGAGTATGTGTGTTTGCAAGTGTGTGTGTTTGTCTATGTCTGTGGGTAAGAAAAAGAGCAAAGTGTATGCACGTGTGTGCCTGCGTGTGTGTGTGTACGCACGCCTGTGTGTGTGTGTGTGTACGCACGCCTGTGTGTGTGTGTGTGTGTACGCACGCCTGTGTGTGTGTGTGTGTACGCACGCCTGTGTGTGTGTGTGTACGCACGCCTGTGTGTGTGTGTGTGTACGCACGCCTGTGTGTGTGTGTGTACGCACGCCTGTGTGATCATTCAGGGTAAGCTACTAAATCCTCAGTACTCAGACTGTACACTGTAGACAAGTATCTCCTGGTCAAGCTTCATTTGGTTCAATTCCAATTTCACAGGAGTCCATTCCGTAAACAAATTGAAATTCATGTCCCTAATTAAAATCCTATTATAATTTCCACACAAACTTCCATCTTAATGAACTGACTATCAAACCATTCCCAGGTTGAACTCATTGACATTTGAAAGTGCTTCGGAGTTGCCAGCCAGGTGTCATGAAATGCAAATGTGTGTGTGTGTGTGTGTGTGTGTGTGTGTGTGTGCACGCATGTGTGTGTGTGTGTGTGTGTGTGTGTGTGTATGCATGCTCATAGTGGCAGAGCCCAGAGAACAAAGTGATTTGATAAGAAAGACATCCAATAAAGTCAGAGTCTGCACTGCAATGCAGCACAGCACAGCACAGCACAGCACAGCACAGCACAGCACAGCAGAGCGCAACAACACAACACAACACAACACAACACAACACAACACAATACAACACAACACAATACAACACAACACAACACAACACAACACTCTTTGCTTGCATGTGAACTCCTGTGAGGTGAACCTGCTCTGTTTCAACCAGTGAATAGAATATGAATTTGGATTAGACTGCAGCTCGGGGGTTGGGTTTTATTTGAGCAATATAATTGTGTGTGTGTGTGTGTGTGTGTGTGTGTGTGGCAGAGAGTTTCTATGATTGTGTGTGTATATGTGTGAGCATGTGTGTATGATTTTATGTGTGAGAGAGAAAGAGAAAGAAGAAAACAAAAGAAATAAACTATATATTGTGTGTGTGTGTGTGTGTGTGTGTGTGTGTGTGTGTGTTTTCCTGCCTCCATGTTGGCTACCCCTCTGTTTCCTGTTTGAGTTCTCTGTCCCCCCATGACTTCCTCTGCGAGGTCTCCTGGACAGGAAGTGAGGTCATGGCAGAGAGGCGCCACCTACTGCAGATTCTTCACTAACGTCCCCAACACTCATGGGAAAGGATGAGTCAGCAGTTTTATGACAGAACACTTTTCATGATGTCTGGTAAAGTCTCCTCACTTTCTACCCCCAACCAAAGGTCCATTACTGGACCTCTGCCGGGCCCTTTCTTACCCCCCAGACTCAAACACAGCTGAAACCGGGCTGAGGAAGTATCATCTGGCAGCGGCTATAGCAGCTAGCCTCTGCTACTATGGACCTCCTGGGGAAAGACTGTAGCAGAGCCAGCAGTGCCTGACCATTCAATGCATACATTTACATGTATTAATTTAGCAGACACTCCCATCCAAAGCAGCTTATGTATCATATCACAAGGGCCATTGTCCCCGGAGCAACTCACGGTTAAGGGCCTTGCTCAAGGGCACAGCGGTGGAAGCTGGGAATTGAACCCACAACTTTTCAGGCTACTGCTTTTCCCAACTCCTTAGCTATTATACTACAGCCACACACGCACGCACACACACACGTACGCACGCACGCACGCAAATGCTAACTCAGACCAGGACTGCTAGCCCAGTTAGGGACTGCAAGGTCCAGCCCTGCACCTTGTCCAGGGTCGTAACCATGACGTTGCAGCTTCTTGTGTAACAGGAGTGTTTTCCCCCTCTCTCCCTTAATATGCCCTGTGTTGTGTTTTGTTTAACAGAACTGAGTCGACATGATGAGTAACCTGGGACTGACTCAATGAGTGTGTCGCTGCTCACACACGCATGGAAGATGTCCATGTTGCACAGTCCCAGAGAGAGACAGGAGGCACGCAAACTGAAAGTCCACTCACAAGGACAAGCCCCATGTGTGCGTGGCATTGGTGTTGTGCTTGTGGGGATGTGGTGGTCAGACGAGAGTGGACGCTGAGGGAGCGGAGTGTAGTGACCCTGGAGCGCTGGACACAGAGCATCCCTCACACACACACACACACTCAGACAGACACGCACTCAGACACATACGCACACACACACTCAGATACAGAGCATCCCTCACGCCCCCTTCCCCTGCCTCTGGACAACACAACACACCCGGACGGGATGGGAGGCACACACACACACACACACACTCAGACGCACACACACACTCTCAAACTTACACAAGGCCAGGTTATTTATAGGCCTGCAGTCCATTCAGCACACAACAGCAACTATGCTTCACACTCACAGGGCTCAGCAGCACAGCCATGCAGACCCATGAGGCCTTTTAATGGGCAAACTGCAGAACGCATTTATTTAGCACCATTAGGTGATATGCACCGTTTCTGGTGTGCCGCATGCAGGCTTCTCTGCATTTGTGTTCTGCTTTCAGCTAGGCCTCTTAATCCCCCCCACCCCCCTGCATGTGTGGACTTTCTCTCTCTCTTTCTGTCTGTGTGAGAGAGAGAGAGAGCGTATTAATGCAGATGAAAGATGCGAGATTATGATGTGGAAACGTGGTGTAAATTAACTCTACACTCATATGGTCAATTAACGCCACCCTCTAAACGCCGCTGCTGCAGGACAGAGCGATAATGAACGCGCCCAACCACGCTGTGTCATTGACGCATTTGGCGATTATTTCCCTTCGAGTTAATTTATGTAAATGATTACGTTGCTTTTAGTCTCTGTCTGAAATCATTTTAGTGAAATCACTCCACTTGGTTTTTCCCAACGGTTTACGTTCGGGGGCGATCACTTTCGTTCCCAATCCCGTTAGCTCATCCTTCATTTCCTCCAAATCCCTCGTTTCCTCTTCAAAGTTAATAACTAATTTCCTCCGTGGCCAGCAGATTATGTTTTCAGCTAAACAAAAACAGCAGGTTATGCATGCAGCTCCCTTAAGCAACAGCGCATATTTCCCTGTGAAACGCGCAGATATACCAACAGCTCTTGTTTTTGGTTGTTAACACACAACCATCGAGTGTGCTCGGCCCGCTGGAAGTCAACAATCAAGGTAAGACAACTTCTTCCTAGTGAAAATGATTAGTCTACATTCATATGGAACGAAATAACACTGAGGTTCCAGTTGTTGAATGTTGAGTAGGCTACCTCCAAACACATTTCTAGTCAAGACTCCCATCGGCATTGATGCATAGGCTATATTCCACCGTGTTGATGGCAGACATGGATCAGCAGATGGACACTATTGTGTGTAAGTGTAGCCTGTGTGGGCACTGGGCATCACATCGATGCTGAGCTGGAGTGAAGCTGATATGCCGCCGAAACAAGTTGAACAAACAATGAAAACTTCGGACGCTACTTTGGGCAGTGCACCTGCTCTCTCTCTATCCGCGGTGCAGCTGCAGCTGCGGTGGATGTTGCTGACTGCGGTATATCTTCCACACAAACCTAGCCAGCCTAATCAGGAGGGCACTAACCAGCATCCAACACGTTTTCACAGCGCATAATGTAAAATATATTTCTCCAGAGGTGGAGGGGATAATTTAGACCAAATTTGTCTGCCGTTTGGAAATGAGTATTACGCCCCAAAACCTGCAATTGTGTTTGGAACTCATTCTTCGAGAGCTTTATTAAAATCCACTGCGTCTGGGGACCGTGAACTTTAAAGGGTAACGAAGACCTACAGTAGCTTAAGGTTGGACGTGTGATAACGTCTAGCCGGCAGAGGTGGAAAAAGTATGAAAATATTGTACTCAAGTAAAAGTACCAATACTTTGATTAAATATTACTCAAGTACAAGTTAAAATACCGATCTGAAACTGTACTCAAGTAAAAGTAAAAAGCAGTTCATTTAAAATGTACTTTAAGTAAAAGTTACTTAGTTACTTTTTTTTTTTTTTGAGGGGGGGGGTACCAGAACAACCAGTTTTACCAGAGACTTTCTAATGAGGAGATATAGCACTCAAAAAATCCTCCATAGTAATGCATGGGGTTAGTTTGTAACGCCAATATGGCAGTTGTCTACACATATCACAACCCTTCCACGGCAAAACGTCGACATGTGAATACATTGAGCCAATCATGTGGTGTGTTGTAAAATACATTGAGCCAATCATGTCATCTGTTGTGATCTTGCCGCTGGAGCAAGATTGGTGTCGTGAAGCCTTACGCACACGCATTTCTGCTGAAATAGATGCACGATAAGTGCCCAAAAAGCGTTGCAATATGGCCTGCCGAGTGGAGGGACTTGCCTAAAAGGACTTTGGTCCTAGCTCGAGTTGCTGCAGCCAGCAGCTAAGGCAGCAATGTTCATGCTCCCAGTATGTAGCGCTGTAGCTGGAGCAACTCGAGCTAGGTAAAATCGAGTTTTGTTCATACCGACAGTACTCAGTGACGTTGAGAAATGGAGATCTATGTGAAAAAATGTGAAAGAGTTCTCCTTTAAGTTTGAGCAGTAGTTGATTTTCAAAGTTAGCTGCACTCATCTTTGATCGCTTTGCAGTGAACAGTAATCCAGCACAACTGAAATGCCTCTCACAGGCAGCTGAGGCAGGCAGGCCAATGTTGAGTTGCAGAGTTTTTTTAGATTTGGAAACGAGTAGAAGGTTCAGCACATTAAAGGGTGTCAGACTGGGGAAAGTGGGAAGTATAGGGCCCCAATGGAGGAGAGGGCCCTTGAAAAGTGGAATACGGGGGGCACAACATTTTCACCAGGCATTAGTAATAACTCAGGTAATCCACACATAAAAAATCCAAACAACTCCATAAGTAGAGTCATGTGTAATGAAGTGGAATAACACAGGGAAAAAGTATTGAACACAATAAGAAAAAGCACTAAGGCAAGGAAAGGGAAGGAACGAGCTGGAATCTGTAAGTAGTTAGAGAGTAGTTATCCTTTCTATCTGTGCAAATTAATATAAGCTTGGTTAGTAGCCTACATATTGATGGGCTATAAAAAGGTTTTTCATTACCAAGGTGTCACACAAGAAACATTTCATGATGGATAAAAGCAAAAAGCTCCCCCAAGACCTTTGCAACCTTATTGTTGCAAAACATATCAATGAAACTGGTTACAGATGCATTTCAAAACTTCAGAATCTTCTAGTAAGCAGCATGGGAGCCATTATCTGCAAGTGGAAGGAACATCACTGCATCATCAACCGGCCAGGCATAGGATCTCCTCGCAATATTTCTGACCAGGGAGTCAGAAGGATAGTCAATTCCAAGGGCCAAGGACCACTCTGAGAAAGCTTCAGAAAGACTTGAAGGCAGCCAATTAAATTAAATTAAATTAAACAGTTCTGGAAGTAACTAAAGATCAGGATTCACAAGAGGGACCCCTGGAATCTGTTTAGAACAATGGGCCAAAATCACACCTGATACTGCGACTAATAAGTTTTGTCATACAGGAAATGTCTTGAAGCTGTCATTACAAACAAAGGCTTTTCCACCAAGTATTGAATAAATTTCAGTAGGCACGTTCAATACTTTTTTCCTGTGTCATTCCACTTTATTACACATAACTGTTATGTTTGGATTTTTTATACAGTATGTGTTAATATAATGTGTAGTGAAAATTTTGAATAGACTCACTAACCCTAACCCTAGGAAGTTCAGGCTAATTACCGAAAAAAAAAAAATTAAGTGTTCAATACTTATTTCCACCATATATTTATTTTACCTGAATATTTTAACTTCCAAATTAAATGTCAAAATGACAGGACTGACTGGATTTTGTATACAAAACATAGTGAAAACTGTCTAAGGTCACTCTCACTCTCCCTTGCTAAAGAGCTAAATGGTTTAGTCCGCCTGCACGATAGTCTATCTTTTGTTTATTTAGTTGAGCATTGCTAGTAGTGGACCGCTAATTGTTGTGCTGCTGGTGCAATGTCTTTCTCCAAGAAAGCCAAGTCAGGTTACCAAAAACAAAGGCCGAAACAGGAAAAATAGACATCAAAATGAGGGGAAACAACTAATAAACTTCTTTCCAAATAAAGGTGAGCACAAACGTCAAAACACGAAATCCCATG
>NC_055963.1:35787397-35797397 GCF_018492685.1 Alosa sapidissima | reverse complement strand
CACTCGTACATACACACACACACTCGTACATACACACACACACTTGTTAATACACACACACACACACACACACACACACACATACTGTACACATTCACAAACCACTGCATATTTCTATATCATAAATCCTGCTATTGGAGGACATTATCGGGTTACTCTGTGTGTGTGTGTGTGTGTGTGTATGTAGATAGGATCAGAAGTGCCCGTACCTGGAGGTTGTAAGCAGCAAGAGGAGCAAAAGATTGCGGTTGAGAAACAATGTGAGTGTGTGTGTCTGTGTGTGTGTGTGTGGGTGTGTGTGGGCGTGTGTGTGTGTGCATGTGTGTGTGTCCATGATTGGAGAGTGTGTGATGACTGAAGAGGAGCTCTCGTGGTGAGTGTGATTGTCAGGGCAGTCTCACTCTCTCTATCTGATTAGAAGGGTAGAAAGAACGAGGGAAGAGAGATGAGGGAGAAAGAGTGATAAGAGAAGTGTGGGAGAAATGCCTCTTGGTGTGAGTGTGTTTGTTTGTGTTTGTTTGTGTGTGTGTGTGTGTGTGTTTGTGCATGTGTGCGTGTGTGCATGTGTATGTCTGTGTGTGTGTGTGTGTGTGTGTGTGTGTGTGTGTGTGTGTGTGTGTGTGTGTGTGTGAAAGAGAGAGTTGAGAGATGCAAAAGAAAGAGGGAGAAATGCCTCCCTATGTGTTTGCAAAACTGCCCCCCTTTTAAATGACCCTGAATATGGACCTGTGATATGTAGCTGTTATGCGCTCTTTTGCCCTGCCTGTGCTGTAGATATCACTGGTGTTTGTTTAATTACCCTGTGTGTGTGTGTGTGTGTGTGTTTACATACACAGCTAGTTTCAGGCCTTTGTGAAAGACTGGCGGTCTGTTTTCCTCTCATGAGCGTTTACCCGTCTTGAGTCCAGCAGACTCGGTTTTGTTTCACCACCACAACAAAACAGCCATGGCCTACTGGTTAGTGCTTCGGAGGGTTGGCGGTTCGAACCCCGACCAGTAGGAACGGCTGAAGTGCCCTTGAGCAAGGCACCTAACCCCCCACTGCTCCCTGAGCGCCGCTGTTGTTGCAGGCAGCTCACTGCATCGGGATTAGTGTGTGCTTCACCTCACTGTGTGTTCACTGTGTGCTGAGTGTGTTTCAATAATTCACAGATTGGGATAAATGCAGAGACCAAATTTCCCTCACGGGATCAAAAGAGTATATATACTTATACTTATACTTATACTTAAAGGAAACGGACACTTGAGCTGTTGAGAAGTCGCGTTGCTTTATCGGGGCTGTGAGAGCCACAGGTAAGTGACCTCTCACTGGAGCTCTGCCTATAGCCTAGACAACGCAGCGTAGTAGTTTGGACTGAGGTTTCAGCTGCATACAGTATATTATAGCCTAGACAACGTAGTGTAGTAGTTTAGATGCTGCGGCCTCGGGTCACTTCCTAATGGTCTGTGTGAGCCAGACGAGGGGGATGCTTGACACACGATCAAATGAGCAAAATGATCATTAAAACTTTCAACCTAAATTGGTACCTTGGTCTATTCTAAATTAAACTGAAAACTATCCTAGATGTACGAGTGCAAATCAATGTAAATGCAGGTCCTAAACCTATGTTCTATACTATGTTCTTCACAGCGTGAAATGACGTGTAATAGTGTGGTCTAAAAACTGATCTTCTGGTCCTCGAGCTAGCTAGCACCTGCCTAGGTCGCTCTTCTTGTTTGTCTATATTGATTTCCTGCAGCTGTCTCGTGGCTTCTGTTGGAAGAAGCAGCAGGGGTGAGACGACATTTAATAAACAAAAACTAAGGACTGTCTCTCTGTGTGTGTGTGTGTGTGTGTGTGTGTGTGTGTGTGTGTGTGCGTTTGTGTGTGAGAGAGTTGTCGATGTCACTTCTCAAGGTCCAGTGGTTTCAGGCCTGTGTATTGCTTGGGTTTCTCCAGCATGTTATTGTGTAGTTTTGAGCTGTAGGATGTGTAATGGATCAGTCTGTGGCCCCCCCCATACCCCACACCGCCACTGGTCATTGAACACACACACACACACACACAGGTCATTTAATGTGTGGTGTGGAGGTTGTGAGGGTTGGGGTCTCTCTGGGAAATAGCCTCTAGTCTTGCTACCGCGCTGAAAGAAGTGATTAATCAATACGCTGTAAATATTTAAGTCACCTCGTGCATTTTCCTGTCTGGCACCTAGATTAGTCTCACTTAAGGCCTTTGTGTGTGTGTGTGTGTGTGTGTGTGTGTGTGTGTGTGTGTGTGTGTGTGTGTGTGTGTGTGTTATTGATCTGTATAGAGTTTCATTTAGCATCAGCCTTATTCATACTCCAACAACTTCCTGATAAATGCTCTGCTTCTCTCCTAAACTCTCATGGAGTATAAAACTTATAAAACTTAAGATAGAAATAGAAGTTATGAGGAATAGAGGAGTAGTTCCTCTCAGGATTCACACACACACACACACACACACACACACTCACACTCATACTCATACAGGCCGACAGTATTCCTGCTCTCCTTTGAGAAGCATTTAATTCAGAAGGTGAGCGCAGTGCAGATTTATGACTGTGGGCGTTGACACATAAATTAGCCTCTAAATGTGTTTTTTTTACCACCACCTCAGCGGCTGTGTGTGTGTGTGTGTGTGTGTGTGTGGGGTGGGGTGGGGTGGAGGGAAGGGTAGACAGTCGTTGGAGATGGGTTCCACTCAGGATTCAACACACACACACACACACACACACACACACACACACACACACACATGTATAAGTATATATACTCTTTTGATCTTTTGATGACATTCAAACAAAACAGAGAGCTAGCTCGCTACTCCCTCCCCCTCTCTCCCGTGCAATTGAAACTCTCCTAAACGCGCATCTCGTCGGTTATTGACTGGAACACTGTTTGTTATGTTTCGTGGTGCAGGTTGCACCAGTTTGTTTTGGTTGCCGTTTGCGGAGCCTGGGCTGTCTACAGAGACCGCATTTTTTTACAGTGTGTTCAGGGGACAGGCAGCTAGTGAATGATGAAGAGATGTTTGCTGTATGTGACAAAAATGTTTTAGCCTGAAACGCGTGTGACATCGCTTAGAGCACCTTTAAGACCATTTGAATGTGTGACATCGCTTAAAACACCTTTAAGGATCATTTGAATCAGAATACTGCTTTATTTGGCATAATCCAAATACTTTAAACAATCAGCCCTGCATTTCCTGAAAGTATTAACCATGTGCACTCACAAACACACACACACACACACACATACACACACACACACACACACACCGATCAGACACAGACAAAGACACACAGACACAGACGCACAGGCACAAGCATACACATCCAAACACACACACACAGAGGCTGTTAAGTATGCAGTCAGAGGTGTCTGTCTCTGCTGCATTGCTAATCCATTGCTATGGTCAGCTGGTGTCTGTTCTCTGATACTATCACAGTGATCTACACACACAGGGTAAGGAGGTCCATCCCATCCAGATGTCACACACACTCATTAGGGATGCCTACACTCCTGCCAACACACACACACACACACACACACACACACACACAGACACACCTACACACACACACCTGGTAAGGCAGGATGGCTAGGCCTTTTCTACACAAACTCAACTCAGACTTCTTGGCGTGACAAGGCCTATTATATAACTCCTGCTGATGTCCTGACAGACATATGATAATCACATGAGAAGATGTCCTGACAGACATAATAATAATCACATGAGAAGAGAACTTGTTCTGTACTAGAGCTGTCTATGAGCATATTTATACAGCTGTCTTTGTAATTGACTCTACCCCACACACACACACATACCCACACACACTGTGCAGGCCTACGTCACCTTTAATGTAAGCACAGCCAGATTGTCTACATTTGACCTTAACGTAACATTTGCTTCACGTGGTGCTTACATTTGAGCTCAATAGGAAGTTCATCTCTCACGGCGTTTACGTTTGACCTCTGCCTAACGTTGACCTCCCACTAACCCAGTGAAGTGCGTGTGTAATCAGGCAGGAGGGTTGCTGGAGGGGGCTGAGTGGTTGCCCTCCAGTAGAGGGTGCTGTTGTGTATGAGGGGAGATGGAAGGAACTGCCCCCCTGCCCTGGGACAACCCTGTCCTGCAGGGTGTGTGTGTGTGTGTGTGTGTGTCTGTCCTGCACCCCCTCCGGGAGTACTTCTGCCCACTCTGGTAATTACGCCTCCTGTCTGAGCTGTCTGGAGCAGTGGACACACACACACACACACGCACACACACACACACACACACACACACACACACACTGCCTCTCACTGCCCTCAGAGAGAAGGGAAGAGAGAGGAGAAAATGAGAGAGAGAGAGAAAGAAGATGAGATTGAGAGAGACAGGGAGAGAGAAAGAGTGGCTTAAGGGAGAGATAATAAGATGGGAGGAAGAGAGGGAGATTGAGAGTGTGAGAGGAGAGAGAGAAAGAGAGTAGTGAAAGAAGAGAGAGAGGATAAGAGAGAGTGAGAAAGAGAGGAAAAGAGAGAAAGATTGAGAAAGAGAGGATACGAGAGAGAGAGAGTAAGAGAGAGAGAGGATCTGTCTCTGTGAGGGTGTCGGTTTTCCCATTAAGCTTGAGTGACGTTGCCGTGGGTGATATACTGTAGCTGATTGCATAAAGTATTAATCTACTTCCTCTGGGACTGGACCGCAGAGAGGCCTGCTGCTCAGACAGCCAATCAGAGGGAGCATTTGGTGGTGGTCCACACCGGGACTTCCTGTAGTTTATTAGCATAATTGCTGGCACACATAGTGAATGTAGTTTATTAGCATCAGTGTTGGCACACATAGT
This sequence comes from Alosa sapidissima, assembly GCF_018492685.1. Taxonomy (NCBI): domain Eukaryota; kingdom Metazoa; phylum Chordata; class Actinopteri; order Clupeiformes; family Clupeidae; genus Alosa; species Alosa sapidissima. The sequence goes on along the minus strand of NC_055963.1, from coordinate 35,792,564 downwards.
GAATGTAGTTTATTAGCATCAGTGTTGGGCCACATAGTGAATGTAGTTTATTAGCTTCAGTGCTGGCACACATAATGAATGTAGTTTGTTAGCATCAGTGTTGGCACACAGTGAATGTAGTTTATTAGCATCATTGCTGGCACACATAGTGAATGTAGTTTATTAGCATCAGTGTTGGGCACACATAGTGAATGTAGCTTATTAGCATCAGTGTTGGCACACATAGTGACTGTAGTTTATTAGCATCAGTGTTGGCACACATAGTGTAGTGGTGAAAAACAGAGTTTTCTTATATTATCTTATTTCCATTTGTCTTTGTTTTCAACCACAGGAGAAAGCAGGTGATGCATTGTCAGACTCACAACTGGCATCCAAGTAAACCAAGAGAGAGCTTGACTTAACTGTTGTCGATAATTTATTGTAAATAAACAAAAATACAAAAAAAAAAAGCAATGGTTTGCAATAAAGTCTTTGTGTTAAACGGAATAAGCAGGCAGCAATTCAAAGGCCTAGACGCCAAACACAGGCCGAGTTTGCAGCAGCGTTCCACCAGCCGAGCCGAGGTCAATGACTGTATGCGCTGGCCCGCCTTCTCCTCGTCATGCGCTACCAACGTCAATTTATTGGGTGGCACCATCACCACCTGTAGAGGGTGCAGTCTCACAAACCCAGAAAAATTGTAAGATATAAAAAACATAAATGCGGCTCCTACACATAGTGAATGTAGTTTTTTAGCATCAGTGTTGGGCACACATAGTGAATGCCACATCAGAGAGGGGGAACGCCAACGATTCAGTCATTTACAATTTATTCAATCAAATCCGGCCCAAAAGATGAAAACTGTTGGCCCCAAAAGATGAAAACTGTTGGCCCCAAAAGATGAAAACTGTTGGCCCCAAAAGATGAAAACTGTTGGCCCCAAAAGATGAAAACTGTTGGCCCCAAAAGATGAAAACTGTTGGCCCCAAAAGATGAAAACTGTTGGCCCCAAAAGATGAAAACTGTTGGCCCCAAAAGATGAAAACTGTTGGCCCCAAAAGATGAAAACTGTTGGCCCCAAAAGATGAAAACTGTTGGCCCCAAAAGATGAAAACTGTTGGCCCCAAAAGATGAAAACTGTTGGCCCCAAAAGATGAAAACTGTTGGCCCCAAAAGATGAAAACTGTTGGCCCCAAAAGATGAAAACTGTTGGCCCCAAAAGATGAAAACTGTTGGCCCCAAAAGATGAAAACTGTTGGCCCCAAAAGATGAAAACTGTTGGCCCCAAAAGATGAAAACTGTTGGCCCCAAAAGATGAAAACTGTTGGCCCCAAAAGATGAAAACTGTTGGCCCCAAAAGATGAAAACTGTTGGCCCCAAAAGATGAAAACTGTTGGCCCCAAAAGATGAAAACTGTTGGCCCCAAAAGATGAAAACTGTTGGCCCCAAAAGATGAAAACTGTTGGCCCCAAAAGATGAAAACTGTTGGCCCCAAAAGATGGCCGAAAGTACCGAAACAAGCAGCGTCGGGTGAATGGGGCTTCAGACAAAAGCACACAACATGACCGACATGCAACTACAGGCGTCAGCTGGTCAAAAGCAGACAGACAGGCACACACACACACACACACACACACACACACACACACACACACACACACACACACTGCCTGAGGGAAATGGGCAAAGTCAGAGGTCCGTGACATAACAACAGACAGAACAGTTTATTAATCTAAGATCCACACCGGAACTTGCTGTAGTTTATTAATCTAAGATCCACTCCGGAACTTCCTGTAGTTTATAAACATCAGACAAAACAGTTTATTAATCTAAGATCCACACCGGAACTTCCTGTAGTTTATTAATCTAAGATCCACACCGGAACTTCCTGTAGTTTATTAGCATCAGACACTTTCCTTACATCGTCCTCAAGTCTCAAAACATTACCCTGCTGCGTCTCTTCCATAGGTTATATTACACCCAGTCCTAGGCTCTGCTGCATTGCAAAGCCATGAGGCCTTTCGTCACTTCAAATTAGTATTGCAATCAGTTTTCTTTCTCTTCAAAATGTAACCTTTACTGAAGTTTATATTATCATTAGAACTTTCACTGCACTTGATATTAATAGCAGAACCTTTACTATGAGCATGGGGACCTTATCAGTAGTTGGAGGTTTTCCAACAGACACACACACACACACAAAATGAGCATGGGGACCTTATCAGTAGTTGGAGCTTTACCCTTTCTACAGCTCAAATGAGCACCACAACTTTCACTGCAGTCTGCAATGCTTCAAAATGCACTCCCCACCCAACACATATACACACACACAGATAGATTGAGTTCATATACTTCCTTACACACACACACACACACACAGACACACACACACACACACACACAGACAGTGATGACTTTGGAACATTGTCATGGCAACGGTGAGAGTTGTGGCCCGCCCCGTGGTGCTTCCTGCGCTGCGACCAGAGAGTGATTTCCCTGAGCAGGAAGTACGGCTGGCAGCCAAGGACAAACAGGACGTAGGGAGGGTCCAGCGGTCCGAACAGCCACTGCAAGATGGGATGAGTGAGGCTCTTCTCCGTGTGTGTGTGTGTGTGTGTGTGTGTGTGTGTGTGTGTGTGTGTGTGTGGACGGGATGATTGAGGTTCTTCCGAGAGGAAGACAGCTCTCACATTCTTTCCCTCCGACACACTGCAGAGATAACAAACATGCCACGCAGTGCTGAGTGCTGACTACTGGTTCAGTGTGTGTGTGTGTGTGTGTGTGTGTGTGTGTGTGTGTGTGTGGTAGGCTTGTCCAATTTAAGGAATCTGAGAAGCCTGTTTGTCTCAGCTGTGTGTGTGTGTGTGTGTGTGTGTGTGTGTGTGTGTGTGTCTGTGTGTAAGATGGTTGTGATGGTTGCCCTTGGCAGGTTCACATGTGTTTGTTTCTCAGTAGTGAATCTGAACAGGAACTCTTTCCTTCTCCTTGTGTGTGTGTGTCTCTATGTGTGTGTGTGCTGTTTGGAGGTGTTGCCATAATGAGTTAGCCATTCACACAAGACCTGTACGCTGCTTTCCAAACAACAAGCCTTGGATAACCAGCAATGTCAAGACCCTTCTCAATAGGAAAAAGATGGTGTTTAAAGAGGGGGACATGGCAGAGCTGAGGCGCGTGCAGGGGGAGCTCAAAACCAAGCTGAAAGAGGCTAAGGAGGACTACAGGCGCAGTGAGCTGCCTGCTACAACGGCGGCGCTCGGGGAGCAGTGAGGGGTTAGGTGCCTTGCTCAAGGGCACTTCAGCCGCGGCCCACTGGTCGGGGCTTGAACCAGCAACCCTCCGGTTACAAGTCCAGAGTGCTAACCAGTGGGCCACGGCTGCCCACAGTTATGCTCAGTTGAACCACAGGTTCAACAGGTTTGATTGCCCTGCGCCAGCTCCAATGGCAGTGGTCTGTCCACCACCCCCTGCTGACTCAGACACTGCTCTTATTTGCGTGCCTGCCCTACCCCCACCTCCCAGCCTCCCAGTCTCTCCAGCTCTGCATCCCGGTGACACCCAACGACCTAAGCCACCATCACCTCACGCCCTGCCCCCGTCTGTTGAAGTGTCCACGACCATGGCAGCCTTGACAGGGACATCAAGGAAGTGGTCATCCCCCAGCCCCCACAGGTAAGAGATCAACTGAGAAAACGTCGTCCTAGGAAGGCAGCCTGGCCTGACAGACTGTGTCCAAGGCTGCTCAAGACCTGTGCTGCTGAACTGGGGGAGCCACTGAAGCACATCTTTAACTTGAGTCTCCGTCTCGGACAAGTGCCAACACTGTGGAAGACATCATGTCTCACCCCCGTCCCTAAGAAGCCTCACCCCAGTGAGCTTAATGACTACAGGCCTGTCGCTCTAACATTACATGTGATGAAGACAATGGAGCGACTGGTCTTAGGTATGCTCAGACCCCAGGTACGCCATGCACTAGACCCGTTACAGTTTGCTTACCAGGAGAAAGTGGGCGTGGACGATACAGGAGTACAGGAGCCTGGTGGAGGACTTTGTGCAATGGTGCAAACTCAATCACCTTCAACTCAACACTTCAAATACCAAGGAGATGGTGGTGGATTTCCGCAGGTCTAAGCCCGCTCTGCTATCAGTCTTCATTGATGGGGTCAATGTGGAGGTGGTAAGCACCTACAAGTATCTGGGTCTTCCTGAGGAGGCTGCGCTCCTTCAATGTCTGCAGTAAGCTCCCCAGGATGTTCTACCAGTCTGTTGTTGCCAGCGTCCTCTTCTATGCTGTGGTATGCTGGGGAGGAAGCACAAAGAAGGAGGATGCTGGGTGACTTAACAGGCTGGTAAGGAAAGCTGGCTCTGTAGTGGGAGCTGAACTGGAGTGCATCACTTCAATATCTGATAAAAGGACCCTGAACAAACTGATCAATATTTTGGACAATGAGTGTCATCCACTCCACAGCACTATTATAAAGCAGAAGAGCTTGATCAGCTGGAGACTTCGCTCACTACCTTGCACAACAGACAGACTGAGGAAGTAATTTGTCCCCAGGGCCATTGAACTGTTCAATGCTTCACTTAAGGAAAGAGGAGAGATAGACTATTTATATCTATCTATCTATCTATCTATCTATCTATCTATCGTGTGTGTTGCTTGGATGTCTTGCCATAATGAGTTAGGCCATTCTCAAATCTCTCTCTCTACTTTGTGTGTGCATGTCTGTGTTTGGATTGTGTTGCCATAATGAGTTAGGGCATTTTGTTTGTCTACCCTCTATCTGTGTGTGTTGGGTTTTACTTGCGGTAATGAGTTTTAGTGGGCTATCTCTCTGTGTGGGTTTGTTATCAGTCTGGACACATGTGTGTCTTCAGAGCAGTTGGTGAGGTATGTGGCTACAGTATAATGCGTAGGTTACAGTGTGTGTGTGTGTGTGTGTTTATGTTTCTTTAGGGTTTACTTCTTTGAGTTTTAATGACATGTTTACTTCTGCAGTGTGTGTGTGTATTTGTGTGTGTGTGTGTGTGTGTGCTTGTATAATGAGGCTGCAGGACAGGTGGCTGACAGAGGGAGAAGATTTGCTGTCGGTATGGGTCTATCAGGCAGCACTCACGGTTCCCAAACAGCCTGCACTGCCGCTAATGCTAGAGCTAATTGAAACTGAAGCTAACGCTAACAGAGCACATA
>NC_055963.1:35777397-35782397 GCF_018492685.1 Alosa sapidissima | reverse complement strand
CCTCTCTCAGCGGTGCAGTCTCTGAACAGCCTGAATGACCAGATCGCCCACCTCATGCTGAGGCGCCCGCACTCTCTGGACCAGGAGCAGACGGCCTTTCTGCCCAGCGAGAGACAGAGCCTGCACCAGTCCATGAGTCTGATGAGACACCTTCTGATGGACGCGCAGGTAAACACACACACACACACACACACACACGTAACGGAGACAAACTGAGCTAGCGTGCTAGTTGCCTGTGTAAATCCCCACAGCCCTAACCTTAAGAACGCTTCTAACCGCTGAGTTGGGAGCCTGGGCTTTTAGCTCAGTTGTTAGAGCATTCGACTCCCATGCCGGTGTGTGTCGAGGTGGCGGGTTCGAGGGCCGTGAGCGGTGGACGAATTACGACCTGTTACACACACACACACACATACAAACACACACAGACACACAGACAGACACACACACACTTACACACACACACACACAATAACAGCCTGCACCAGTCTACGGCCATTTCAAAGCACCAATCACAAACTACCAAGTTTGATTTGTTCATCTGGCATCACATTCCCTTTATCTGAACAGTGGCCCTATTTCTATAATAGTGACTTATTCCCTTTATCCGAGCAGAACAGTGGGCCTATTTCTATAATAGTAACTTATTTCTGTACTATCAAGAAACAGCAAACCTGCATTATGAGACGATTTGATTCAATTAATCACATACGTTCAATGCTATATCTACTTGCCATACTTTCCAAAAAGTAGTTTGTTAGAATAAATAGAATAGAATAAGTCCAATTGAAAGACTCAAATCTGGGAAGTGGTCGGCCTCTAGAGTCGCGATATATTAATATTTTACTCTGCTGTTGTAAATAGCAAATTTCTCGTGACTTGTCCCTCCTGTACACAGTGAAAATGCTTTTAAGTGCTCTATAAGTATCAGGTGTGTTGCCTATACAGGACGTCCCATATTGTTACATACTCATATGCAAATACCTAACCAACACCTTAAAGTCTAGCTGGTGGTCTCACTGTATTGCTGCAAAATGGAATAAGTTTGAAGTGGGCGGTGGGAGCGTAGTGGTTAGAACTGCCACAGCGAAATGTCCAATGCTAACTTAAAGAACTGTTTTCATAGCTATAGGCTACCTTGCAACACTATCGTTTTGTCAAGTCGCGGTTGCAGTAGGCTATTTAGCTCAGCATGGTATTGGTGACGTTTCGTCTGTCACTGACAGAGAACACGCAGCGTTTTAGTCAGAGGACTGTCATCTCGTTTTTTTTAGAACACCAGTGTAACCATAGGCCTACACTATCAGTCAAAAATGTTCGAAATGTCATGAAAACAAATGCCATTTCCTAGCCTACCTGCCTGCTAGTTAGGTAAGTTAACCTCTAGGCTATATCGGAAAGTGACCCATTAGGCCTACCGACCGTGCCCTATGTTTGGGTCGGCATATGTGTCACTTAATATATTTTTTTATACAAAACCAAGACGGCGGATTCCAAAGGAAACGCAAGCACCCATCCCATTTGGATATCTTCTATTGTACCAAAAATGACATTGTAGCCTACAGTGATTCGAAGAGCAGTAAACAGTGTTGTAAGGCTGTGTGTATAAAACCGCTTCTTTATAGATCAGCTGGCTAACGCTGCTTTTGCCAGCTACCAGGTCAAATTTTGTATAATTTTATTCAGACAAGAAAGATATGTTTTAGATTCCCATGTGAACAGTTTAGGAAAAAAGTACCTATTTTGAAATTTGCTTTGCCATTTTTCTACTGTCCCAGAGTTGTCCCAGACATCATTCTATTGTGTCCCGGAGGCATTTTTTATAGTCCCCGGGACGTCGGGACATCGTTAATTTCGAGCCCTGGTGCGTGTGTGTGATGAGAGGGCTAATGCATAGGGGATGAGGGTGCGTGCATGCGTGTGTGCGTGCGTGCATGTGTGGGTGACAGGTAGTGATGGTGTGTGCGTCACTAGCAACTGCTAAATGTAAGTGTGTGTGTGTGTGTGTGTGATGAGAGGGCTAATGAATAGGGGATGAGGATGAGGGTGCGTGCATGCGTGTGTGCGTACGTGCGTGCGTGACAGGTAGTGATGGTGTGTGCGTCACTAGCAACTGCTAAATGTAAATGTGTGTGTGTGTGTGTGTGTGATGAGAGGGCTAATGCATAGGGGATGAGGGTGCGTGCGTGCGTGCGTGCGTGCGTGCGTGTGATGAGAGGGCTAATGCATAGGGGATGAGGGTGCGTGCGTGCGTGCGTATGTGTGTGTGATGAGAGGGCTAATGCATAGGGGATGAGGATGAGGGTGCGTGCGTGCGTGCGTGCGTTCGTGTGTGTGTGTGTGTGACAGGTAGTGATGGTGTGTGCGTCATAGTCAGGGGGCCAAAACTGATAAACTCTTAAAACTCTGTCGGACACTTTTTGGTACAAGCATACAACCTATCCAGTATTAATATTTAACCCCTTAACATGTGTTCTAGCCAGGTTGTCAGCTTAGAAAATGTTTTTTTGTCCATTTTAACACTATATAAGCGGATTTTTCCCCCAAAGTGCTTTCATTTTCTTCCATGTTACCTACTGTAATTTTGGGCAAATGTGCAATATAATCCAATGTATGTGCAAGCATGATCATTAGGGTGGTTGTCAAGCTGATTTTTTTTTGTGTGTGTGTATGACTTTAAGCAATTTCAGGCCAATTTGTTGGTTTCCTGCTCAACATGACATACCAACACTAAATGTTGAATATCTCCACAACCACAAGGACCATATACATAGAAATGGTATCAAATGAAAGCCAACACTCATGGGCTGTCTGCAGAAGTGTCAGAATGAACATGTATTGTACAGTGTAAGAGAACAGAACTAGAACATGAAAAAAAAAACAATCTTCACCTAAAAAGAACCCATTTTTAAAGTGAATATCAGCTTGGAAACATAACATAGTATCCCAAAACCTCTATCAATCAGTACCCCCATCTATGGGAATGAGTCAAGCCAAGTTTAAAGCTTGTAGGGAGAGACAGTGCAATGCTGCACAAGTTATAATTCTTTAATGTCAAGGCAGCAATGTAGAACTGTAGATGGTGGTCTATGGTGCTATTTGACTTCATTAATGTACCAGGTTGTAACACAAATTATATTTAATTAACATATCACTATAGTTATTAATTCCATCCTAACATAACTGCTCTCTCACTTCTTTAGGGTAAGGGGTTAGTAACTAGTTAGTAGTAATAACTAGTCTTGCTGATCCTAGCACTTTCCACCTGACTAGAACTGACTCTCGATTGTTTAAAAAACAGCACTCACTGATGCACTTATTCTTATTGTACTAGAGCTTTTTAAAATGGTCCTATAAGTGTTGAGAGAATTGCTTTATAAAGCTTAAACTGTTAACCAAGTTGTTAGTTGCTTTTGTTAAAATGCGTCAGCCAAATGTAATGTAATGTAATAACTAATAGTAGTATGGCAAATGTATGTTTTTCCCTTTCTAAGCAGTGACACTCAGGAAGGCAGCCAACAGAAGGCACCCAGGGACCATGTCCATGTGGTCAACTGAGTCCTGGTCAGGGACACAAAAGAAGAGTTTACCGTTTTGAGAATGAATACCTTCCCGATACAAAACATGCATGCATGCATCCAAGGGCATAAAATAAATCTAATCTACAAAACAAGAAAAACAATATCATGCCAAATAATATGAAGCAATGTAGTTGCATATAATGTGGCAAAACTCAATAATAATGATGCGAGTACCTGAGTATTCTTGCACCGAGCTGCACAGGCACATCCACATGCACCACTACAAAATATTCCACTTTTTTGACATCTACACTGCCTGGTACTGCACTGACTTCCACTTGCATCCACATATCGTCAGCTCCAAGCACCTGGCCTGTACAGGTTCTTTGGTTAAAAGCTGGGGGACAAGCATTCCATCCTTCATGTGCCAATCACAACTGGTTGGTAAGGGCAATGTAGTTGCATATAATGTTGTCTCTTACACTGTACATGTCAATTCTGACACTTCTGCAGACAGCCCATGAGTGTTAGCTTTCTTTTGATACCTTTTTTATGTATATGGTCCTTGTGGTTGTGGAGATATTCAACATTTATTGCTGGCATGTCGTGTTGAGCAGGAAACCAAAAAATTGGCCTGAAATTGCTTGTACAAGTCACACAAAAAAATTCAGCTTGACAACCACCATAATTTCTTACCTATGGGTGTCTTCTACCTAAAAAAATAGGGTGACAGCTTGTACCAAAACATGTCCGCAAAAGTGCGTGCGTGCGTGTGTGTGTGTGATGAGAGGGCTAATGCATAGGGGATGAGGATGAGGGTGCGTGCGTGCGTGCGTGCGTGCGTGCGTATGTGTGTGTGATGAGAGGGCTAATGCATAGGGGATGAGGATGAGGGTGCGTGCGTGCGTGCGTGCGTGTGTGTGTGTGATGAGAGGGCTAATGCATAGGGGATGAGGATGAGGGTGCGTGCGTGCGTGCGTGCGTGCGTGCGTGTGATGAGAGGGCTAATGCATAGGGGATGAGGGTGCGTGCGTGCGTGCGTGCGTGCGTGTTTGTGATGAGAGGGCTAATGAATAGGGGATGAGGATGAGGGTGCTGGTGGTGTTCTGTTTATTTGGGTCGATACTTCCCATTACTGACCTTAGATCTCCTACCTAGATATGCGTGTACAGCCTTGCCTACAGCTGATTTGTGGTCTTGGCTACAAATCTAAATATCTTGCGCTCATATTTGACCAGTTTGGGCCACATGCATACACTGGTCACTGGGAGCCTCAGGATATTTGACCAGTTGAAAAGTGAAAGTGAAACATCTGCTCAGTACTGAGTTCAATCTCATCTATTATTAGAACATCTGCTGTGTTGCTGTTATGTTTTTGTCAACAGGGTCACCTGACTAAATAAATTGTAGAAAATAAAATATGTGTGTGTGTGTGTGTGTGTGTAAATAAGTGTGTAAATGAGTATGTTGATAGGAAGGATG
>NC_055963.1:35742397-35772397 GCF_018492685.1 Alosa sapidissima | reverse complement strand
TGGCAAGATTTTTTTATCATATTCACTGAAACCAACACTATGCTCTGACAGAACAACATAAAACAGCCGGTTTTTAGAAAAAAACCCGCACTTCTCCCTCCACCTCGAGCCTGTTATTTGTTTTGCAAAAATCCACAGCTCCGGGTTCTTCTGATCCAATCAGAGCAGGGCTGTGTCAGATCTGACTGTCAATCACAGTCTGGTGCAGTCTGGTGCGCATTGACAAGCACAAATGAGATGAGATGAGAGTATGCTCAGTGGTACAGAATTTTGGCTAAGTCCCCTCAATCTGTCAGACTTGCCAACTGCAGTTTTAAGTAAGGGACAATGTGAAAATGAAAGTCGGCAGGTAAGACGTTGCCATGCAACACCTGACATTGTCAAGTTCTATTTGTGTGGTGAACTATTTGTTTTTTCAGTGGAAGCCACAAAACGGTAACAAAATCATTTTATAAGACCCATTGTGTGAAGTGTCTTTTCTCGCCTTGGCAAGTAATAAGCCGTATAATAATGTGTGCATGTCTGTGTGTGTCTTAAGTAAGGGACAATGTATTGACTGCCAGTCATTAGGCCCTTCAGGACTGTTCGCCCTGTCGAGACTTATTTTCCGATAATGGCTAGTAGACATTATCCCTTACTTAAAGGGAAACTTGGCAGGATTTCCCCCTCTGCTGGAGAAATTGTGCATTATGCTTTTTCAAACTGTGGAAAAAGGTAAGGATAAAGCACATGGATTTGTTTACAAGCTAGCAAAACGGTTAGCATAAGTTCGGCAGACAATGTGGATGTTACAAGGTACTGTAAGAAACGATTTAATGATTTAAACGAGTTTCTTGTTTCTCACTTCTCTTTCCGGGGCGGTAGTCTCAATGTTGCAAGGTTGGTTTTCTGCCTGGGATCGCTAGGGGCAGCGGGAAAAGTCACCATTTTCACCAGAACAGGTCATTTAACCATCCAAATGATTTCCAAACGGGTTTATTACGTTGAAATAGTTGCTAAGTTCCCCTTTAACACACACACAGACATGCACACACATGCATGCACACACACACATACAGAGAAAGAAGAGGGTCTGCTTTAGTGTGTGTGTGTGTGTGTGTGTGTGTGTTTTTGATTACATTAACGATTATCACGGTTTATGAAAAACTGTCTTTACCAATAGCCACCCCAGCCTGCACAGGTGGATGGTTAATCAGCAATAGGGAAAGGCCACTCAAACCACACAGCTTCCTAACACCACAAACACACAGCTTCCCAACACCACAAACAGCAGCAGCACCCACATGTAAGTAGAGAACTCTGGTTTCTGGTTTCAGGATGATGCACAGCCAAATAACTAGCAGAGGAACTGCTGATCTACAACCAGAGCTGTATATATATCCAAAGCACACACACACACACACACACACACACACACACACACACACACACACACACACACACACAGATAATCACATACACTCACAAAGATACTCACACACACACACACTAAAGATGCTATTGTTGTCTAAATGTCCTCCAAGTCGCTTGGCAGGGGGAATACATTTATTTTCTTAAGAGACAGCAGAGACGTGAGGTCATACACGCCCCCACACACACACACACACACACACACACACACACACACCTAATCACACACACTCCCCTTCATTATAGATTAGTAAGGATCAGAGTTAATGTGCTAATAAGAACAACCTCAGTGGCAATCAAAGCCTATCTCTTATCTAATCATCACTGTCACTGAGACACACACTCACATACACACACACACCCACATACACACACACACTGAGAAGTTATACTGAGAGTAGTGTAGATTAGCAGATATGGCACGTCTGGTGAAACGTCTTGTTAAACGTCTGTTTGTGTAGATCTCAAAGGGAAGCTAAGCACATGCCATTCTGTGCATGGTAAACCTGAACTTCCACGACACATACTCATTCATACTCTCCTAGACTCTCCAAGATTCTTTCAGACTCTCCACAACTTTTCCACGGGTGGGTCGCAGGAGATTTTATTTGGGTCGCCAGCACAATTTATGTTACGTAATAGGCCTAACTTTAACTTTTAACCATTTAGCCAGGAAAGCTAACAGTTTTCTATTAGGATCTAGTTTGTTAACTACAGTCACGGCCCTCTGTGCAGTTTTGTATTTAGTCCGCGTGGACATCTCACTCGCAAAATGAAACATTTCTGTGGGGCGCCTGCCATGGACCTCGCAGTTGCAAAATGCAAAGGACATGAATCAGCCTTTTTGCATGAACATTAACGGACACCAGCTTTTCAGCTTGACTGATTAAAATCTAGTTACCGTGCTGTCAACTAAAGCAGACATCCGAATACCGGACATGGCTATTCAATTTGCGTCATATAGGCTGTAGATATTTTTGATTGTAGATGCACTCTTTTTAAGTTTTTTTTTTTTATAATTATATTTATTTGATTTCATACATGTAACAGAAATTGCTTATACCAGTAAAGACATATTAACCTTTATCAATTTACAGTCCTACTTACTCAGGCATGGTATTCACATTCTGTTACTCATACACCCATGCACCCATATATACATAGGATACCCATACATACTCCATACATATAGTACCTATACTGTACACCTGCTGGATGCAGTGGTTCCCAAACTTTTAACAGGCATGTACCCCCTGAGACATTATGATCTTCCCGAGTACCCCCAACACCACCAATTGTTAACAAGTTTTTTTTTAATTGTTTTATTAATATTTATTTTTATCCATTTTGTCGAGAATAGTGAATAGGATCATACATACATACATCAACATATGATACAAATCTCATCAATAGTCAACCATGATAGGCCTACAAATGTGCTGAATATAATGATTTTAAATAGATCTGCACCTAATCTCACACACAATCGTCTTGTTGAATGCAGTCATCTTATCTGCAGTCATCTTATCTGCTTAGGTGCTTGTCTTTGCCTTGTAACTGGAAATTTAACTCATTGAGCTTTCCAAATATATCGCTAAGATAGGCCAGCTTCGTCAAGAAATGTTCATTAGTGAACGCGCTTGCAGATTCAAACATGCGCTCTTCCTCCAAGAAGAGGTGACTCGGAGCTCAAACACGCGACAGCACTTTACCTCGGGAAAGCCTTGCCTCGCTGTGAAACAGTACAGCCTTTTGGTCAGCTCCCATCTCCTCTCAAAGTGCGGAGAATAGACACGCGTTTAAGGGCCGGGTCTTGATGAAATTCACCACTCTCACAACCTCGTTCAAAATCTCATTCAGGTCGGGACTAACTAAGCTGCCTTGACACGAGCGCTTCCCTATGAATAACACAGTGCGTCCATTGCGCATCGGGTGCTACCTGGGCCTAGGCTACAGATAAAAAATAAATTAAAAAAAATCCTGTTTTTCACGTCAGTTCGCGCCCCGCCTGGTATGTCTCCGCGACCCACAGTTTGAGAAACGCTGTTTTACCCTCTCTGTCTCCACTCTCGAATATTTTGTTAATGCGGAGAAAATACGTTTTTAATGTGCAGTGCAAATGCGGAAGTTGAGTTACTAACGTGGGATAGAGAAAACGTTTGAAAAGGCATATGACTTAGATATTTTTTCGCGTACCCCCTGAAATCAGTCCACGTACCCCTGAGGATACGCGTACCCCAGTTTGATAACCGTGGCCCTAGCACACATAGACACACACACACACACACACACACACACCTACACACACCTGGTCGCACTAACACCCCTACACTCACACATTGTTCTCCATGAGGTTCTCCCGTGCAGTCTTTATAACTTGCCCAACATTTGATTATAAAGATTCATAAATGTCCTGCCATACTCTATATTAAATTGTTCTATTTTATTTCTGTCCTCAAACATTGCTTTTTCTATACTTTAAATAATATTTCATCAATCCCTTCCATACCTGCATGGATGGGGCCTTTGTGTCTTTCCAATGTTTCAAAATGATTTTCTTATAAACCAAGGAGGAAGAGAGAATCTGCCATCCTATTGGATACTTCAGATTATCTGTTCTCTGCAAAATACATTGCACTGTTAGCAACCTCCTCACATTCCTTATTATTTTGGATTTAAAACGCACTAGAAAAGTTTGAGAACCTGTGGCCTAAAACAATATTGGTGGTTGCATGTTTGCTCTGAAGTGAAATGGGGCGCAATGGTCTGTCATTTTTAAAAAGTGGGTCCCCAGAAAAAAAGTTTGGGAAACACTGTTCTAAAGCATCTTTGGTTAAAGGCAGCATGAAGGATACATGTTCGCTACCTTCAAAATTTGTCAAAACGAAGGTATCTTAGAAGGCAGCATTTTATAGAAATATTTGATTCGGACATGCCTCTGCCCCACTGCCATAGAATGCGACCTAAGAAGGCATGATCTGTTCTGTTTGGGACACAGCCTCAGACTCCCTCAGACTCTAACAATGATTATCTCAGACTCTCTCAGACTCCCTCAAGCTCTAAAGCACTTTCATAGGATGAAGTACTTACAGTTTTTTTTCAATTGTTTACACGCAATTTTGAAAACCGGGTTCTTTTTTTCAAAATATAATCACAATTATCCAAACACCACACTCACTTTGCATAATTCCTAGATTGTTTGCAAAATGACACACTTCAGTCATAACATACACACTTCAGTCAAAAAATATACACATATTTGTGAAAATGCTATTAGTTTTCATTTAACCAACACAGTCCTCAATGATCAGACACTATTGCAGTCTGTTCCACACTGCTGTGATAAATAAAAAACACATTTGTGAAAAAAATAATTTTAGGAAATAGCATGTGCTTGATTTTTGGGCAGACATTGTTATGTAAGGCAGGGGTCCCCAACCTTTTATGTACCATGGACCGGTTTGATTCCCATTTTTTTTTTCACGGAACGGGGGGGGGGGTTCGGGGGTTCCATGTTCCAAATGTGTTGTGCATGCATTACTTGAAAAGAACTAGCTCCAGTTAACAGTGAAGGTAACAAACTCTTAAAAATGTGAAAAACGTGAACTTGAAGAAGTGAAAATTGAACAATATGAACTATGAAAATTGAACAACTTGAAGCTACATCTATCAAGTGTGAACATGCTTAACAAAATATGGGAACAAATGGAACTAAACGTGCATTACGAATATAATCAGTGGGAGCCCTGTGCTTGTTTCCCTGCAACAAGAAGGTTCCATCAGGGGGTGATGGAAGACAGTGACACCCTCAGTGTGTTTGAATATATTGCAGGAGTTTCCGCAGGAAGTACAGGCGGCGCTGAGCTCTCTTCGCCAGTGATGCAGTGTTGGTGGTCCAGGAGAGGTCTTCGCTGATGTGCACCCCCAGGAATTTGGTGCTGCTCGCTCTCTCCACCACAGCACCGTCGATGGTCAGTGGCAGGTGTTGGGTGTGACCTCTCCGGAAGTCAACAACAATCTCTTTGGTCTTGCTGACGTTCAGCAGGAGGTTGTTGTCCCTGCACCACGTGGTCAGATGGTCGAAACTCAGGCGAGCAAGTGCTCCACCAGCCATCATGACCACATTCTACCGAGGCACCATTGAGAGCATCCTCTCCAGCTGTATCGCTGTGTGGGGCGGAAGCTGCACTGAATACAACAGGAAAGCCCTGCAGCGCATAGTGAACACAGCTGGAAGGATTATTGGTGCTTCACTCCCCTCCCTGAAGGACATTTACACCACCCACCTCACCCGCAAGGCGACCAAAATTGTGAGTGATGCAAGTCACCCCGCTCACAATCTGTTCGATCTACTGCCCTCTGGGAAGAGGTACAGAAGCCTGCGCTCCCGCACTACCAGACTCACCAACAGCTTCATACACCAAGCTGTAAGGATGCTGAACTCTCTCCCTCCTCTCCCCCCTCCACCCTCAGCTACATAACATCCTGGACATTGGACCCACAATGGCCGCGTGCACTACTCCACTTGCACACTTGTACACTTTACAACTTGTTGTTGTCCTGAAAACACAACACTTCTGCTGCTCTTACATAACTTCCACCACTATGTCACTTTCTTTCTTACTTAGGTCAAACAGAACTACCCAAGCCTTTTATTGGCCTGACTTTGCACTAGTATTTTATTGACTGTCTATGCACAATTTAAACCAAATTTTGCTGCTCTTATTTTTTTCATTATTATATGTGCCCTCTTATTTACTTACTTTTTTGTTTACTTGAATGTTATGTTTGTCTGTGGACTTAAATTGGTAAAATATGTCTTGTCTTCACCGTGGGATAGAGAGAAACGTAATTTCGATCTCTTTGTATGTCTGGAACATGTGAAGAAATTGACAATAAAGCTGACTTTGACTTTGACTTTGACTTTGACTTTGAAATGTTCAGTCGATTGCGCAATTTGGTCTTAGTTGCAGTCATTGCAGAAAACCCGGCCCCGCATAGATACGTGGTAGGAAATGGTAGCAACGTTTTCAGCCCTTTTACGGCTATCTCGGGATATTCTGCTTTGGTTTTGATCCAAAAACCCGCCAGCGAGGTCTCCTCATATACACTCTTAAGACCTCATTTGCAATTTCGATCAACTGCTCTTCCTCCTGCGCTGACAAGTTATGACTATTCAGGATATTGACAAATGGGTTGCGGACCCACTCATTGGTTTGCCGTGGATCTTTGGAGGATGGGAAGTAGCCTAACGCTCAAACTCATTTGAAAGCGCATCAAGGTGATCGCGCACCAGCTGCGAGAGAAAGGGCCCTGCCTCAGTCTCTCCCAAAACCCCCACTACAGTTTGGAACATATCAATATTCGTCCCCACAAATCAAGCTTGGCTTTAAATGCAGCGACTTTATCTGCCAGTTTAAAGACAGTTGTCATTCTCCCCTGGAGTGACAGGTTGAGGTAATTAAGCAACCCGAATATGCCACACAGGTAAGCGAGTTTTGGCACCCAGTCCTCATCACTAAAATGTGCAGCGGTGACTTTATTTCTGTAAGAAATCTCTGCAGCGGCTCTCGAACACTCTGACCAAATGATCTGCTAAAGATGCTTGTTTTTTGTTGCTCATTCTAGCAGTTTAGCTAACTTTGTGTGATACTACCATTCGCCAAGAACTGATCAAGTGAAGTGAGCTGACCTGAGGCTGCGCAGCGCTGAAGGCAATATGTAAAGTGTTGAAGGCGGGACAGACAGACTTAAGAAATAAGACCTTGCAAAATGCAAACATGCGTGCAATCAAACAACTGCATATAGGCCTATGCCATGTAAAAACGTGACATTATTGCGAATTAAATTGAGTTTAGTTTGCATGCATTTTTTTAAACTCATGTCGTAGGCTACGGCCCGGTTAGGAATGTCCCACGATCCGGTGGTTGGGAACCGCTGAGTAAGGGATAATTTAGATGACAAAAAATAGTAACAAACCCACAACATTCTTCATGATTAGTTTGAGATATAGAGAGAATGCACACAAATAGGCCTGCACAACACTGATGCTGCAGACTGAATATTTCAAGTATTTACTGTATTTCAATATTTACAGTATTTCTTACAATAATCAGTTACAGTAATCAACCAACAATTAAATCAATAAAACAAATAAAATCTGTAGACAAATAAAAATTACTGCATGAAGTATACACTTTGACTCTGAAGAAAAACTAAGCAACATGAATACTGTAACTATTCATCATCTCTCCGTCTGGCTGGATCAGGCCATATAAGATTTCATCCACATCACAGGCTAGGTCTTCATTGGCAAGGCACCGTTGGAAGAATCGCCTCGTGTGACAAATCGGTGTCAGTCCATGGTTGATAACATGGTCAAAAATGTTGCTTGGATTTCTTGAGTCAAATTTGGTCCTCTTCTTCTTTGTTCAGGTTCTATCAACTCTTCAAGTCCTTCTCTACCTCTTCCTCTACCTATGCCTCTTCCTCTACCTCCTTCTCCTCTTCCTCTACCTAGGCCTCCTCCTCTTCCTCCTTCTCTTCCTCTACCTCCTTCATCTCCTCTTTGAGCTCCCCCTCTCATTCTCACTCTTCTTTTTCTTCTAGCTCCTTCCATTTTTGTTGAAGACAGGTGAACTCACCTGCTGCCTTTTATAGCACACCTGAGTGCTGCGTTTTCAAATTAGCATGTGTGCTTCCACAACTGGTGGATGTGATTATCCAATTCGTTCATTAGTGTGGTCATTGGCAATCCGGGGCTTTGTAATGACAAGGAAGTAACCTCACAATCCTTATCTGTGTCTAAGGTGTGAAAATGTGTGTAGAGTTTTACAAATCACTGTGTGCAATGTTTTGCAAAAAGGGTGAAGCAGACATTGTGTGTAATGTTGTTCAAATCTGTGGAGGTGTTTTGCTCCTTGGAGTAGAATTTTGCAAATTGTGTGGAAATTTTTTATTTTAGTGTGTAAACAATCATGTGATTTGCTCTAACAGAAAAATGAGAAAAATTCGGTAACACTTTATAATAACTACACACAATTCATCTAAGCCTTTGTTACTTATTAGTTAATGGTTTGTTCATTAGTAATTTCCTGTTCATACATAATTTATCATCAGTAAAGCATGTGTTCACACATTTATACATGGTTTGTTCATAGTAAATAAGCCTATCCAAAAAATATGTTTGTAGTACATGATTTATACCTAATAAGTAATGAAACAACCAGTTATAAATGAAATCATTTTCTTATTATAAACCAGTTGCAAACTATTACAAAATGCTTTGTTCATCATTTGTAAAGCATTGTTCCTATGTTAATTCTCATAAACAAAGTATTTGTACACACAGTTATGAATGGTTTGTTCATAGTAAATAAGCCTATATCTAAAATATGTTTATGAATTATTGTTAATACGTAATAAATTATGCAATAATATTTTGTTGATGAAGTAATCTTTCCATTATTTAACAGTTGTTACATACACATGCACTAATGATTAGTTAGGGTGAGGATACATATTTTATAAACCACTTCCTAATACTATAATTCATGATTAACTCAGGAGTTACAAGTGGTTAGTTAATGATATTTTGTGAGCTTATCTAAAGTGAGGACTTTCTATGCCTTGCAACACATTTTCAAATGAGTTGTAAAGATTACATTCACATTCATTCATTTAGCAGACAAGCAACGTACACATGTCAATTAAATTGAAGGCCATTGACATAACAGTGAAAGCCGGGAATCAAACCCCCAACTTTTCAGGCCACTGCAAGCTAGTCCAGTTCCTTATCCACTACACTACCTTGGCCCAGATAAAAACCCCTAGAACTATGCAAGAGTTTCTGTTTTCTTCTACTACACACTGTTAAGCATTTATTATAACCGCCGCTAGCGAAGCGGTCATATAGGGATTGTCAAAGTTTTTTTTATTATTTCTTTTTCCCGTCATCTACTTCCTGAATTTTTGGTCAACGATACCCGGGACACCGAACCACCGGGGCACATGAAATTTGGTGGGTATGTAGCCCCACTAGATTTTTACGGAAAAAATTTGTTTCGTCCCCGGGGACCACTCCCCGTGCTGGGCCCCCCGCAAAAATCAGTTTTTCCCTAAATAACTACCTGAACCGTGGCACTGAGGATGAAGAATCTTTTATGGTATGTTGGTCTCAAGGGCCCACATCAACCTGGCCCATAATCACTCATTTGTGATTTGCACCCCCCCGGTAAAAAATGAAAATGCAATATTATTCTGCTTTAATCGCCCCTATCTTAGTTAAGATGTTCAGAACTGCACCAAATTGTATGTGTATGATTGACCTGGCATTCTCTGGGGGTATGCCAAGTTTCGTAGAATTTCATCCATGGGGGGGTCTAAAAAAATTAGGTTATTTGTACATTTAGTGACTGTACACTCATTGGCCTGTAGATGGCGGTGCACACATATACACATGCACACACACAAAGGGCACCCACATACTATCGGTATTAGAACGGCCGATACATAATTACAAATTAGTAGGATTAAAAGAAAGCCAAAATAAATATTCATCATCATCATCATCATCATGGCTGCATTTCCAGTATTGGCAATAAGTAGTCGTTTGTCCACTAGATGGCGCATCGTTGCAGTGAGACGTAATTTTGTTGGAAGTTAAAAGTGGGTTGGAAAAACAATGGACACTTCCTACAAGGACAGTAGTTTACCGCAGAGAACGTCTAATAAGGATAGGATGATGTTCACATGAAATGTAATTCCCATTTCTTCTTGAAGCCGAAATAAATCTGAGGATGTTTATCGGACATGCTTGGTTTTTACTGCAGGTACGTTAATCTTATAATGTCAATATCAAAAGGACCTAGGTAATGTTACCGTTAGCGTTGGTTGAGTGATGGAGGCCAATTTGATTGATTGCATTTGTAGCCCTTTTGTCGAGATTACCGCCACGACAAGGCATAAACCTGAGTTCTATAGTTGCCACCTGGATAATTGACTAATCTACTATTCAAAGTGAGTGGAGATCACAACCCATGTTACAGTATAATTTAAAGCAATTTATTTTCCCTAGCAAGGGTAAATGCAGGTAAGTTTTTCAGAGTTAGAACATAGACTAATGTTAGGCCTCTTTGTAAGGAAATAATCACATTGCTTTAAAGTAATGCTGTTCCGCCAGTGAATAATTAGCAACAACTAAAAATATACAGCACATCTCCCCTATGGACAATCACTGAAACTAGCAATACTGGCTTTAGTACATACTAGCAAAGCAAAAGATCGTTACAGGAATCCTCCCAAAAAAACACAGGCTCTACTAAGGATCCTATTTACTGTCGTCAAACACAAATAGTTTTCTCTCCCTTCCTAGTTTCAATTATACCATCACAAAGAGCACAGGCACATAAGATACAACAAATAAAATTACAACAGCCGGCATGTAAAACAAACAAAAAAGGCAGACATAACCCCCGTTGCAGGCCTGATAAAGTTCACTAGTCCACTCAATGAGTGTTACTCACGAACACAGCGACATTGGTGTGCACCCCATGGCGTCGGTGTAGCGTTCAGCAACTGTAGTTTCCAATCCCTCGTGGCTGAATGGAACTGCTAACCTTCCGGTAGTTAGCAGCGCTATTCAGTGGTGTGGCTCCCACGTTGGCCAACTCAAAGGAACCACGAGTGCTCTGGTGACTCGTGGCGCTATTTGAGCAGCGATGTTTCCCGTCTACACTACTTGTTGTAAACCAATAAACATACACAAAAAGCTAATTTCTGGGTAAGCTGTAGGCTAAGTGATCTACCTAGCAAGCTACTACCTGAACAACATTACTGGCGGTATGTACAGTGGGGAAAAAAATAACGTTACCGTCCTTAACTATTAAAAAACAAAGCACCTAGGAGGCTATGCAAAATCAAAATGCTTCTATCTTAAACGACTCACCCCTGGCGTAGCCTATTACTCAATTATCCTGATATTGGTAAACGAATAAGGTGCTCAAGCACACATAGCCATCTTCATCCTCCGTTATCCTCAACGAGGCTAGATAATCTCTCTCCTTCCATTTCTAAGACCCTCCCCTAAAACCAATGAGAATTTGCCATGACTGATTGATAGATTTGTCCACCAATTAAGCACTATTCCACCTCACTAACAAGTTAGGTTGCTTTCCTACATAATGTAACCGTCAACTATTTTAAATGATGACTATTTAAATGATCCTATGAAAATGTTCATGCAAAACCTGTGGCTTAACTGTTTGATTTAGTTATACATTTGAACATGTCCCCTCTCTGTATTTATCTCCTTTATAATAAAGCAATGTTTTTTGATTACTTTTTATCTGTGCAAATTATTTAATTATCTGTGTGTATTTACCCATTGAACCTAAGAATATAAAATATATGTCTTAGCTTGATATAGCCTTCGAAACCTCAGGGTATACCCGGGCTTCACTCTCCCCCTTCTAAACGTCTGAATGTCCTCATCAGACTTCATTTTATTTTGTAGCTATCTGTAAGGGTAAAGATTCTACTCCCTCGCACCTGGAGAGGTATTATCATAGGTCACACCCTATAACATTGTTTAACAGACTACTAAGGTTATTGCTTCAGCTTTAAGTCTATACATCCCGACCCTGGTGCTACAGGATTGAGGTGAATCGTGAAACTCTGCAGATCGGCTCCGCCATATTCCTGAGTGATGTGGATTCGCAATCCTCTATGGACCACCACCACTGGCTTGTCAGTGGGCTGGCCAGGTAAGTCATAGCTTAAACGAATCACAGGTTTAACCTGCCGTTTGCTGACAAGGCCATCTGACTGTGCATCATCACTATTGTTGGGGCCAGCTGCTGGATGAATCTCACTATCAATTGTGTCCCCCTCCAGGTGTTCTGCTGGGAATAAAGTAGGGTCCATCTGATGGTCCATAGTAGCGATAGGTTCTTGCACTGACTCAGTGCTCCCTTCCAATTCTGGCATTTCTTCCTCATTACCTGACAATGTGTCCGCTGTACTCTCTGCACTCCGCAGCTCCCGCTTCGAGGCCACGTGGTTGTCGTTCCTGGTCCTCTGTGAACTTATGTTCGGTGCGGGGGCTGGAAAATGCAAAGGTCCCTCATCTTCTGACTCAGACGTTTCCTGATCTACATCCATCATGTCTATTTTTTCCCCACCAGACTCTCTTTTCCTTGCTCTCTCCATTCTGGTTCTTGGTCGACGGGGGGAGTGCACCTCCTCAACCACCTCGGGTAACCTAATCAGCTGGCCGACTGGTAGGAGGTGGTTACGGTGGAGTGTCTTCACTCCTCCCACACCGTTCTCTGGTCTCACCCGATACACAGGTAAGTGAGGCAACTGTTCTACTACTGTGTAGGGCAGGGAATTCCATTTGTCCTTCAACTTTTGCTTTCCAGTTCCCCCTAAAGCACGGATCAGCACTCTGTCTCCCACCTCCAGGTGTTGAATACGGATTCGGGAATCGTATGCCCTCTTATTCTTCTGGTGGTTTTTGTTTGCAGCTTCGACTGCCAACTGGTAAGAACGGCGCAATTCCCTCCGCAAGTTCTCCACATACTGATGGTGGGTACAATCCCCTTGATGGTCCCTTGAGATGCCAAAACAGAGGTCCACCGGTAACCGAGCCTCCCTTCCAAACATGAGGTAATAGGGGGAATATCCTGTTGCGTCATGGCGGGTGCAATTGTAGGCATGCACCATCAAGGAAACATGTTGACTCCACCTCTGTTTCTGTGCAGGATCAAGGGTGCCCAACATAGACAGGAGTGTGCGATTAAACCGCTCTGGCTGCGGATCCCCCTGGGGATGGTAGGGTGTAGTTCTTGATTTTCTGATTCCCAACATATTCAGAAGTTCTTTCATCAGCCGGCTCTCGAAATCCCGTCCCTGATCAGAGTGAATGCGAGATGGCAACCCATAATTCACAAAGAACCTCTCCACTAACACCTTTGCTACTGTGGGTGCCCGTTGATCTTTCGTAGTGTATGCCTGAGCATAGCGGGTATAATGATCAGTCACTACCAGCACATTAGCAACACCTCTGGAATCTGGTTCGATGGATAGGAAATCAATACAGACTAAATCCAGTGGACCCCGACTGGTTAGCTGATTAAGGGGGGCGGTTTTGCGAGGTATTGTCTTGTGAGTCACACATCTTCCACAAGTCTGAACATACTGTGAAATGTCCGCGGCCATTTTCGGCCAGTAGAACCTATCCCTAGCAAGAGCAAGTGTCCGCTCTGTACCCAGATGGCCACAGTCATCATGAAGAGCCTCAATGACCATAGGTCGAAATTGTTTGGGAAGCACCAGCTGAAAGCCCTCTTTTCCAGCTGCTGTCTTGGTCTTCCGGTAGAGAAGCTGATTCATCAGTACCAGTTTATTCCCCTCGCGTTGTAACTGTACAATCTCCGGACTCTCACTCTGTCTAGTGACAGTAGGCCATCGGCCGGTTCTCATAGCATGTTTAATGACCCCTATAGCTGCATCTGAGTCTTGAGCATGGCTAAGGTCCTCGTCACTCAGGCGCTCCAATGCATGACTCTCCAATCTCAGTGGATAGGCATATATCTCAGGAATGGCTTGGGGTGGCACGCCTAATTGTTCTGCATAACTAATTGTTCGGTCTGGATATTCAGAAACACTACTTTTCTTGCAGACGGCTTTAACCCCTGCCGGTGGGATCCATCCTTCCCCCTCAGAGACATTTCGCGAAAGGGAATCGGCGTCAATATTCTCCCGCCCTGGTCTGTATTGAATGCCGAACTCATAAGTGGAAAGAGCAGCTAACCATCGATGCCCAGTGGCATTCAATTTGGCCGACGTAAGCACATACGTGAGGGGATTGTTGTCAGTTCTCACGGTAAATCGAGCCCCATATAGATAATCATGGAATTTGTCAACAATGGCCCATTTCAGGGCAAGAAATTCCAGTTGATGGACTGGGTAGTTGCGTTCTGCATTGCTCAATTTGCGACTGGCGAATGCCACTGGACGTAAGCCTTCAGGATATTGTTGATTCAGCACGGCTCCTAATCCCTCAAAACTTGCATCAACATGTAATATATAAGGCTTTGATGGGTCCCCAAAAGCTAGGACAGGAGCATGTGTAAGACGTTGTATAATCTGTTTAAAGGCTGCAGAGCACTCTTTGGTCCATCTTTCTGAGAATGGCTCTGATTTCCGGAAATAGTTGGTCTTCCCCTTACTGGGACTTTTGCCCTTTTGGGCTGGCAGGTAACCCCGTGTGAGGTCAGTCAGAGGACGGACAATGGCAGAATAGTTCTCTATGAAACGCCGATAGTAGCCACAGAATCCCAAAAAGGACTGGAGAGACTTCAGGTCAGTAGGCTGCTTCCACTCGGCGACGGCTCTTAGCTTTTCGGGGTCGGTGGCTATGCCCGCTTCGGACACAATGTGGCCAACATACTTCACCTGAGGTTGGCAGAATTGGCATTTGTCCAAAGAGATTTTCAAACCATAGTCTTCCAGGCGATCCAGAACCTTAAACAGACGCTCTTCATGTTCTTCCAAGGTACGGCTGAAAATTATAATGTCATCAAGGTATACTAGGCACTGCAACAAATTCATGTCTCCAACGGCTTTCTCCATCAATCTTTGAAATGTGGCAGGAGCCCCAGTAATACCTTGTGGCATACGCTCAAATTGGAAAAACCCCAATGGACATATAAAAGCAGTTTTCTCCTGGTCCACACCAGCCATCTTGATTTGGTAGTAGCCACTTCTTAAATCTATCACTGTAAACCACCGGCTCCCACTCAAAGAGTCCAGTGCGTCATCTATTCTTGGCACGGTGTATTGATCTGGAATGGTCCTCGCATTTAAAGTACGGTAGTCAATACACATTCGAATTTTCCCATTCTTCTTTCGAGCCACGACTATAGGGGAGGCATATGGGCTGCGTGATTCTTTTATGATCCCTGCAGCCAGTAGGTCCTGCAGGTGCCGTCGTAGATCATCCAAGTCCCCGGGTGGCAAGCGTCGAGAACGTTCTCTAAATGGGCGTGTGTCATTCATCCGGATGTGATGTTCGACTCCCTTTGCGAGGCCCACGTCCCATTCATCCAACGAGAATACTCCAGTTCGCTGAGACAGTTTCTTGGCCAGTCTGTTTCGCCAGGCCTCTGATATTGGTGAATCCCCAAAGTCAAACAGATTGGGGTCAATCGGGTTGGACGGTTGACGGTTTCTCTGAATCTCAGTGACAATGTCTGCTTTGTAAATCTGTGCAACAACAGCACCCTTTGGTATGGCCTTCACTTTCAAGGACTCGTTCCGTAACAGTACTGGTATGTCCCCACTGGTCAAGTCAACAGGAAGTAGCACACATGGTGACAAAACCACTCCAGCTGGCAGTCGGGCAGGGGCATCTACTACCAAGACCCCAGGGCTGTATGACTTCTTCACTGTAGCTCTGCATATGGCTTGACGTGCCCCCCCAGGCGGAATAGTGAGTGGCCCCGGACCTATCCACTTAACAAGACCCACTTCATCTTCTGCCCAGCCAGGGCGTATAAATCTACCCACTGACTCAGGTGATTCTACTTGCACCCGCAATGTGTGGGCTCCGCTATCATTATCATGCTCGGGGTTGTGGTCAGCTGTGGGTCCCCAATAAAAACCTTTGGCATTGGTTCCTATAATGACAGGTGTTTGGTCGGGTCCACATGGATCTGGGCACACTAACGCCAGTACGATCTTAGATCCGGCCTCTTCACCCTCATCCGGAAATGACACCCCCATTGCAATATATCCTTTATATGGGTACGAAGACTGACTCAGACCCCAAAGCGATAAGCTAGATATAGGGTGTATGGGTAGGTGCGAGAGGTGCTTGCTGTACCAACTCTCAAAAACGAGTGTGACTGTTGAGCCACTGTCCATCAAAGCTGAACAGGGTTGCCCTTCAATAATAATCTTACTGAATGATGGCCTGCCAACTAAACCTTCCGGAAGACTGGATTGCTGCAAAGAATGTGCCTCACTTTTCTTAACAATACAGTTCACCTCCCCTCTTTTGGAGTCTCTGTTTCCACTTTGTAGTTTCTTCAGTGAACGGATTAATTTAGTTTTAACTTTTTCTGAGTTCTCAGGGGCTGAGCAGCGGGTAGCTACATGCCCATCTTCCCCACAACGGTAGCAGAAAAAATCCTCATTATCTACTTGCCCGGATTCGGTTCTCATACGACTGACCTGGTTACGGCTGGCCATATTCATTCCCTCATCTCTGTTCCTCCTGTCTCTCTCACCTAGTGGCCGAGTGGCTCTTTGATTCACGGTCATCACTTGCAGTTGATTCTTCAACTCAGATACTTGCATCTGTAGATCGCTCATATCACTTTGAGTGCCTGTTGATTGAGCCTGGCTTAATGCAGGGGCCTCAGATTGTGATGAAGTTTTTTTCTGTTGAGCAGCAAGTACGGACACACAAGCTCGAAGTTCCTTTAACTCTGATTTCAGAGAGTCCATTTCAGTGATGGCAAGCTCATCATCTGCAGTACGCACTTGCCTCACGGTTGTCTTGGTAGCAGTGGATTTTTGTCGTACTGACTGTTGTTGCTCCTCCTCACGTATCTCATTTAAGAGCTGTAGGAATGAAGGCGGGTTTTCTTTCTTTTCTCGTAGCTGCAGCTGCAACAGCATGAGATCTGAGTGAACTGCCCCCCGTAAAAGCTGTTCTACTCGGACACGGTCTCGTTGGCGTGCTAATATCCCACCCCGGCGGACCACTTTGTTAAGGTGTCGCTCTATTCGTCTCAAAAACTCAGAGAGCCTTTCTCCAGTATTCTGGCGTAATGCTCTAAAAGCAAAGTACAGCTCTTCCCCTGTCTCTGGACAGCCAAATGCTTTCTCCACTGCATCAAGATAGTCATGAGGGGAAGCATCTGGATCATTTGACCTTACTGCCTGAGCGATCTCAAAGGCAGGCCCCTTTAAGCTTTCTATTATTCTCTTACGTTTCTCTTTGGTGGAGCAATCACATTCTTCCACCATAAGTAAGGCATGCTCTAACCAAGTGTCAAAGCTTTCTTCCCCAGCAGGGGTGGGAACAATGCCAGAATAGGCTCGCAAACGTTTAAAGGCATTTCCATCCTGTGGTGGCCGCATTGACTTCCGAAAAAACTCACCCATGGCTCTTATAAGAGACTCAGTGGGACTGGTAGGTGGCACAGGATTATTTTCTATCCCATGTATAGGCCATGGTTCCGCTCCCTCCATTGGGACCACGTCCAGGGGAATGGACCGCGGGTTGACCTTCTCCTTGCACACGCAGTAGGCAACAAAACGTCCTTTGACTGGGTCAAACAGCTTCATTCTCACCTTTACTCGCCCCAGCGCCTTTATAGTTTCAAGAGTTTTCTCAATATCTTCCACTTCAACATTGTCGGGGATATCAGTAACCTCAATAACATGTTCAGGGTCCAACCCCTCACCTTTACACCAGTTACCGAGAATAGACATTTTGAAAGTTAGCTTTTGTATTGTTTGCTAGTTTGACTTGTATGTACTAAAGTTTTAGTTAAATCTTTCAATATAATTAGTGTTCTATTTTTTGCTATATGTTGCTCTCCACTCACTCTTAGAGTTTAGCCTATATTACTAAATTACTTACACTCGCCCAAGGCTTTGAAATAACACACATGCATGAACTATATTAAATTCTGGTTATGTAAGCAAAGTATTTATCCTTCCTGAAAGAATCCCAGCGGTGCCTCCATTTATGTAGCCCTTTTGTCGAGATTACCGCCACGACAAGGCATAAACCTGAGTTCTATAGTTGCCACCTGGATAATTGACTAATCTACTATTCAAAGTGAGTGGAGATCACAACCCATGTTACAGTATAATTTAAAGCAATTTATTTTCCCTAGCAAGGGTAAATGCAGGTAAGTTTTTCAGAGTTAGAACATAGACTAATGTTAGGCCTCTTTGTAAGGAAATAATCACATTGCTTTAAAGTAATGCTGTTCCGCCAGTGAATAATTAGCAACAACTAAAAATATACAGCACATCTCCCCTATGGACAATCACTGAAACTAGCAATACTGGCTTTAGTACATACTAGCAAAGCAAAAGATCGTTACAGGAATCCTCCCAAAAAAACACAGGCTCTACTAAGGATCCTATTTACTGTCGTCAAACACAAATAGTTTTCTCTCCCTCCCTAGTTTCAATTATACCATCACAAAGAGCACAGGCACATAAGATACAACAAATAAAATTACAACAGCCGGCATGTAAAACAAACAAAAAAGGCAGACATAACCCCCGTTGCAGGCCTGATAAAGTTCACTAGTCCACTCAATGAGTGTTACTCACGAACACAGCGACATTGGTGTGCACCCCATGGCGTCGGTGTAGCGTTCAGCAACTGTAGTTTCCAATCCCTCGTGGCTGAATGGAACTGCTAACCTTCCGGTAGTTAGCAGCGCTATTCAGTGGTGTGGCTCCCACGTTGGCCAACTCAAAGGAACCACGAGTGCTCTGGTGACTCGTGGCGCTATTTGAGCAGCGATGTTTCCCGTCTACACTACTTGTTGTAAACCAATAAACATACACAAAAAGCTAATTTCTGGGTAAGCTGTAGGCTAAGTGATCTACCTAGCAAGCTACTACCTGAACAACATTACTGGCGGTATGTACAGTGGGGAAAAAAATAACGTTACCGTCCTTAACTATTAAAAAACAAAGCACCTAGGAGGCTATGCAAAATCAAAATGCTTCTATCTTAAACGACTCACCCCTGGCGTAGCCTATTACTCAATTATCCTGATATTGGTAAACGAATAAGGTGCTCAAGCACACATAGCCATCTTCATCCTCCGTTATCCTCAACGAGGCTAGATAATCTCTCTCCTTCCATTTCTAAGACCCTCCCCTAAAACCAATGAGAATTTGCCATGACTGATTGATAGATTTGTCCACCAATTAAGCACTATTCCACCTCACTAACAAGTTAGGTTGCTTTCCTACATAATGTAACCGTCAACTATTTTAAATGATGACTATTTAAATGATCCTATGAAAATGTTCATGCAAAACCTGTGGCTTAACTGTTTGATTTAGTTATACATTTGAACATGTCCCCTCTCTGTATTTATCTCCTTTATAATAAAGCAATGTTTTTTGATTACTTTTTATCTGTGCAAATTATTTAATTATCTGTGTGTATTTACCCATTGAACCTAAGAATATAAAATATATGTCTTAGCTTGATATAGCCTTCGAAACCTCAGGGTATACCCGGGCTTCACATTTGTTGAAAACTATAAATGCGGTTATACCAAGCAAATTGATAGCAGCACTGTAATTGTATCTTTCGATTGTCATTTGTTGCACGTGCTACAAAATCATTCTGTGCAATGGAAGATTTACCAACGTTACACCGGTCTGATACAGTTTTGCCTATACATGCGTGAGACTGAGACGCCTGTTTATTTTGTTTTAAGTGCGTGCAGGGTGTGAGGGGGGAATCGATGTGCTTTGATTCCAGCTTGGTAGTTGTAGTCTGTGAAATTAAAAAGCACGTGTGTGTGAAGTATCCAAACAATGACACCTTCATTTCATTATGGCTGCTTTAGCAACACACCTTAAGCTACTGTGTAGTGGGTTCCATTTAGAAGTGGCTACTTCATTCGCGCTTTCCTTGACTCATGGAGCTGCGTGAATTTTATTACAACTTTTCGCCACGATATGGCAGTTTAAGTCCGCTTGATACTGTAAGGCGTAAGCCATTGGTTTCCAAAGGAGATTTTATTTGTGTCACCAGCATAGCCTATTGACAATTTATGTTGTAAATAGGCCTACCTTATAAGCCTACCTGTAGCTTAGGGAAGCTAACAGCTTTCTATTAGGATCTAGTTTGTTAGTTACAGTTTTGTCATAACTCCCTGATGCATGTTTGCATTTAGAATAGCCAGAGCGTGGATATCTCAATCGGAAAATTAAACAATATCGGGTGCCTATGGACTAGGCTGGGTGAACTCAGCCTGATCTGCCCGCCATTTATTTTTTGATTTCTTATAAGATTGAGCTTGGTATGGTGAAGCCAGACTAGCCATGGACCTCAGTTGCACAATGCAAGGGAACATGAATCAGCCTATATTTGCACGAACAATAACGGACAACATCACTTCAACTTTGGCACGTTAAAATGTGTATGAACAGTCTAGCGACGCATTTCATCAAGGCCCATTTGGACATGTCAGTTATTTGCACCACTGGTTAGATGTAAAACAGCATTTCGTTTCAGACTACTGTTAATTAATTTGTGCATTAACAATAACGTTTCAGACTACTGTTACTTAATTTGTGCATTGACAATAAAGTATCACATGAACTAAAGATGACTAAAATCTTATGTAGAAGAAGAAACATTCACAAAAAATCCATCCCTCCAAAAATGACCTTTGTTTTTGATAGCTGTTGAAAACGGCATAGAATTGACAGAGATGTTTTTGTTTATAAATAAATAAATAAATAAATAAATAAATAACATTATGCTGATACCTTTTGCTTTTCCCAAATACAATGTAGCCTACAGGTGTAAGTGACCTTTCATCAATCCAGTTGCAATGGATGAACTGTGATGAACTGCCCTACTTGTGATTGTTTAGCGATTTTAAAGGTTTTATAACAATGCTACATCTTCTTTGGCTATTCTACAATCTATTCACCTTTTCAGCACCATTAGGCTACTTTCTGTGCAGCCACACACACACACTCAGGCATGCCAAACAAGCATACACAAAAGTTTCAAGAGTGGGGGATGGAGTAAAAGATGGAGACAAATTGAAGTGTGATTTATTTTCGCGGAACGGATGTACAGGACTAAGCGGCGGTCATATTTTGTACCGCTATGCGGTACATCTAGTTAAATGCTGTATTCTTCATTTCTAAAGCATTATTCCTACATTAATTCTAATCTGTAAATCATGTTTACACACAGTTAATAATGGTTTGTTCATAGTAAACACGCATATCTATATTATATTTTTGAATTGATTGTTGTAATACCACTGGGTAGAGGTAGTGTAGTAGATAGGGAGCCGGGGTTAACATGCAGTAACCCATAAAGTTGGGGGTTCAAGCCCCAGCATCCACCAATGTGACCTTGCCCTTTAATTTCATTGACATTATGTAAGTCGCTTTGGGTGAAAGTTTTGGCTAAATGAATAAATGCAAGAGTAAACTTTATAACCCATTTGTAAATGTGTTGCAAGGCATAAAACATCCTCACTTTAGATGAGCTCACAAAATATCATTAACTAACCACTTGTAACTCCTGAGTTAATCATGAATTATTCATGAAGTTATTTATTAGGAAGTGGTTTATTATATATGTATCCTCACCCTAACTAATCATTAGTGCATGTGTATGTAACAACTGTTAAATAATGGAAATATTACTTCATCAAAAACATATTATTGCATCATTTATTAAGTATTAACAATAATGTATGAAGATATTTTAGATATAGGCTTATTTACTATGAACAAACTATTTATAACTGTGTGAACAAATGCTTTACTGATGATAAATTATGTATGAACAAGAAATTACTAATGATGAACAAACCATTAACTAATAAGTAACAAAGGCTTAATAAATTATGAATTGTGTGTAGTTATTATAAAGTGTTACTAAAAGTTCAAGTAATCTTCAAGTTTAAATGTATGACTGGTGCTCTAATGTCCTCTATGGCCATACAGGGGCTTTTCATAAGAACTCATAGTTGTTTGTGTATATGGGTGATTGTGTGTGTGTGTGTGTGTGTGTGTGTGAAGGGAGCGCCTGTCATCGTAACAGTGATGGAACAGCGGAGCTATCTGCATAAGCAGACTGATGGACTACCTGTGTTGCTAAGCAACTATCTCCTAAGTGAGCCAGTGCAGAGGGCCCAGTCTGTCTCTGCTGCCAGGGAGACACACACTTGCTAAGGTGGACAGGAAACACACACACACACACACACGCCAAGCAAGCAATGCACACATACACTAACATATTTATAGATTTGATTTGATTCTGCAGTAGAATGAAGTTTCATTATGAATCAAGTTTTCTGATTAGTGCAGTATATTCAGGCAGTCCAACATCATCATGGGGGGCAATTTCCATGTTCACACACACACACACACACACACACACACACACACACACACACACAATAAAAATAATGTAGGCTACTTTGTTTTTTTACTACTGGTAGAAGAATTCGAGGAGTAGCCTGGCTCTGCCCGTCTACGTACTTCCGCTCAATTTCATTTTGCTTTAGTAGTAGACTGACACAGATGTGCTTTCAACAGATTTCTCGTGTAGAAAACCAACCGAGAGCCACCAACCAACCAGCGAACAGAGGGCGTGGCTGACAGTTATTATGATTAAGTTGATTGGTTGAGACGGTAGTGATTGGTTTAAAGGAACTTCAATGATTTTAAACTTCAAACAAATGTCCACCCACCAGGAAAATTACACCTGACGCCTGGCCAGACACGAAGAGAAGCGAAGTCAAGAGTCTGGTTTACGAGGCTATTCGAGGAGCGCACACCGCCACCAAAAGTCAATGTAACGAAAGTGAAACTGATTCGTGCATCCGATCAGTTTATCTCCTTTTCCTTTGCCCATGCACTACTACAGCCTTCCAAGAAGTTGAATTCAATCGGCCACTATTTTTCCGTAATGACAGACAGGCGAGACAAATCACTAAGCTACATGACGTTGAGGCATTTGCTGTTGTATTTCAGACGCGGACTAAGGAAATCTTTCCATCACGTTCGCCACCATCACAAATATGAAGTGAATACAAAGTTAACTGGCTAGATCAATTGAATAGGTTCCATGAGTGGCCTACACAATGTATTGGGTCTTGTGATGATAGTCAGGTGCAGTGACACATTAGTATTGTAATGTTTTTAACGCATTATAATGCATTATATAATAAAACATAATAATGTGTGTGTGTGTGTGTTCACATTACAGATCAGACTTAAGTCTTGTAGCCTATTACTTCCTCTGTCATATTAGCTAAATACAACCCACGTTTTCTTTACGTATGACAGGCTACATGAGTTTGTCATATTAGCTAAATACAACCCACGTTTTCTGTCGTGATGCGTTGTGGAATCGAATCGAAACAAATTATTGACATGATAATAGTAATCGAATTGAATTGTGAGACCAGTGAAGATTCACACCCCTAGTTGAAATGCATATGAATACATTGTCAGCTGTTTTTTTTTTTTTTTTAATTATTAATGCTTCAGTAATATGATATTCATTTCCTAACAAGCAGCACTCTAACCTTGCAAGCAGCACACTTTTCCGCGTGTCTTTATTTATTTATGTGTCTGTGTGTGTGTTTCTTTGTGTGTGAGTGTGTGTGTGTGTGTGTGTGTGTGTGTTTCTTTGTGTGTGAGTGTGTGTGTGTGTGTGTGTGTGTGTGTGGTTGTAATGAGATCATTCTGACTCCACATGTAACTTTACAGTCTCTGACCACTAGAAAGGTCTTGTTGCCGGGGGCGATGCGTTAGATGTGTTTGGGCTGCCTCAGAGGACATGTCTGTTATCACACCTGCTGCTATCGTTTGTGTGTGTGTGTGTGTGTGTGTGTGTGTGTGTGTGTGTGTGTGTGTGTGTGTGTGTGTGTGTGCGTGCTGGTGTGTGTAGCCTACCTCTGCTTTTGAGGACAGGGGTAGAAAAGGTGAGAGTGAAAAGGGAAACTCATGAGGTGCGTGTGTGAGTGTGTGCGTGCGTGCGTGAGTAAAATAGTTCCCTGGTGAAATGGCTTTCCTCTTATCAGATGGGGTGCAGAGACTCTCCTGCTCCAGGAAAGCTTTCAGGTGACTGCTGCGGATTTAAGGAGGATTGACGAGCAGGCTTGTGTGTGTGTGTGTGACAGATAGACTGAGAGCTTATGGATGTTGTGGCTCCTGCTGATAACATGGTGATGTCAGTGCAGTGTACAATGATGGCAAATGGATAGACAAACAGGCACACACACACACACACACACACACACGCCTCACTAAGGGGCAGATGCAAGACAAACATTCGTTTTCATACATAAATTTCATACGTAAATGTAAAAAAAATGTAAATCAGGTTTCTCGGCCAAGTATATTTGCGTATACAAGGAATTTGGTCTCTGCATTTATCCCATTCGTGAATTAGTGAACACACAGAGCACACAGTGAGCACACAGTGAGGTGAAGCACACACTAACCTGGAGCAGTGAGCTGCATGCTACAGCAGCGCTCGGGGAGCAGTGAGGGGTTAGGTGCCTTGCCCAAAGAGGTGCTCAAGGGCACTTCAGTCTGATCATCTTTTAATATAGTACTACATACTCCAAAAATTCATCCCGAAATTGCAATCAAATCGCTTGGTCATTAGAGCAGAACAGCAGTTCATAGCTCTTATAGACTCCATAAATTTAGATATTTTACATCATCCCATTGATCAAATGGTAGAGGCTCTCAATCGTGAATTAGGCGCACTGCTTGACAGAGTGGCACCCTTAAAGACTAAAAAAAGGCCCTGTAGCAAACTGACACCTTGGATGAACGAAAATATCCATGATCTAAAAAGATCATGTAGAAAAGCTGAGAGAACATGGAGAAAAACTAAGTTACAGGTTCACCGTGCCATTCTAAAAGAAAAAATAGCAAATTATAATAGAGCTATTCGGAATGAGAGAAGGAACCACTTCTCTAAGGTAATTGCTGAAAACAGTGGAAACTCTAGGGTGTTGTTCTCTACCATTGATAGGCTATTGCATCAAACCCCTTTTGATACACTCAGTCAGGCATCCTCTCTAGGTTGCGAAGAATTTGCAGACTTCTTCAAAAACAAAGTCATTTCTATAAGGGAGGCTATTGGTAACACAAGTAATATGTTTGATAGTACACCCAAAAACAGCCCCCCAAAATTAAGGTTCTGTAGCACTATTACTCAATCTGAGCTTGGTAAAATTATAACTCAAACCGGCTCCTCAACATGTCTTTTGGATCCAATCCCTACTAGATTCCTCAAAAAAGTATATGATAGCTTAGCTCCCTTTATTCTCAAGGTAATAAATACCTCATTAGAAACAGGTATATTTCCAACTGCTTTTAAAACCGCTGTTGTGAAACCTTTACTTAAAAAGTCGAATCTTGACCATACCAATCTGAGCAACTACAGGCCTATATCAAATCTACCGTTCCTGAGCAAAGTACTTGAAAAAGTCGTTTGTAATTAGAGATGCACCGATTGCAATTTTCTGGGCCGATACCGATTTCCGATTTTTCATAGAGTTTGACCTGCCGATACTGATTTTAGCCGATTCCGATTTCATTTCTTCTAACCAATTTACAGCACACACACAAATAGTTATTTTCTATCTTTTTTTTGTTTTCTATCTTTTTATCTTTTTTATAGAACATGTTAATATAGACATGTAATCAACTTATCAATAATGAAATGGAACCGGTGAGCAGACAGATTCTTCTTCAAGTCTAACTTCAGCTGCAGTATCAAATTATGGATTAAGTTAAGTTATGGAACACCCATTTTATTCTTCTCACATCCAATATCCAACTAAAGATATAAGAAAAATTGTCATGATACATTTGAACATGCTACCATGTAACATTTTCATATGCATTGATGAATTTATGGGAGGGCAAGGGAAAAGTGGTAGCAGCCTAGGCTATCACGCAAACACAGGGGAGAAGTGCTAATAGCGATTAGGTGCGCCACCATATATGAAAACAGTGCACGTCTGTTTTGCGGTGAAAAAATTAAATCCAAATTCCGGTTAAATGCATCAATTAGGCTATAGAAACTTTCAGAGACGGCTGATTCAGTATTCAGAGCATCAGTTTTCTTCATTGTAGGCTACTATGTCAAAAGCAACTTTAACGTTTGTTTGCCTTTGTAATAGGCTATCGTTTGTTCACTTTCACGACATCCACTTCTCAATCTGCTATACTAGGGTATTTTAAGGCATAGCCCTAGTCTACGTGCAGTAAATAGTTCGAGTTTTTAAGTGGAGTAGAACTACTAGGGCTACTGTATGTTGCTGCTTGTTGACATCTTATTATGTATACTATGATCGCTAAACTTTGATTATTTTTAATGTCGCAATCGGTTATCTCCGTTCAGCAGCGCTTGTGGTTCAGCTGCGGGCACGCAATTAGCGGCAGTGACGGGCGGTGATGAGCGATGTTTACGTAGCCTAATGAAGTGACAGCTTAGTAAATTCCACGCAGTAGGCCAATGGCAAAGCACAGCGTTTGCTGCATAGAAAAACTCAGTAGCCTATTATCGCTTTGTTTGTAGCCCTACATCCAGCCCTGAGTGTTAGCCTGGTTGCTAGCTTCTTCAAACTTTGCAAACTCAGCTAGGTGTTGTTACAATTGCGGCGCACGAGTGCATTTGACCGGCATAAAATCGGCATGTCTCAGGCCGGTCGCCGGTCATGGCCGATCACGTGAAAATCGGCCGATTCCGGTCACCAGCTGATCTATCGGTGCATCTCTATTTGTAATCAGTTAAATACCTTCCTCAACGAAAACAGTATCCTCGAAAAATTCCAATCAGGTTTTAGATCAAATCACAGCACAGAAACGACTCAAATAAAGTCTCACTCCTTATTCTTCTGGATTTGAGTGCGGCATTTGACACCATTGATCATAGCATCCTAATTCACCGCCTTGCGAAGTGGGTGGGTCTCTCTAGGAGATCATGTGTCTGAAAAGTTCAGTAAATATTTTTAAAAAAGATCTGAAAACATACCTGTACAGGAAAGCTTTTAGTTAACTCATCTTATCATGTAGACTACTTTTTCAGATTATTCTACATCTGCTGCCATTGGAGGGCGCAGCCAGCCAGAAGCAGATGGGCTCCCCTATTAAGTCAGGTTCTGCTCAAGGTTTCTTCCTGGAATATGGGAGTTTTTCCTTGCCACAGTTGCCATATGGCGTGCTTGTGGGGGGTAAAGGGTTAAGGCTGCCAGTCTTATGACATGCTATTCTCTATATTTTTGATATGTTGCTGAGTGGATCATAAACGGCCCCAGCAATGAAGAAAAGTGATTGACTGACTATTATTGTGTTACATGCTTCAAATGTAAAGCACTTTGAGCTGCATTCTGTGTATGAAAGGTGCTATACAAATAAAGCTTATTATTATTATTATTATTAACCCTCCGGTTACAAGCCCGAAGCCCTAACCAGTAGACCACGGCTGCCCCATATGCTAGGATACCTAATCAATGGCTATACACAAGTCTTTGGAGAATACGCTTTCATTTAAGTGCTGTCTGTTTTAAGGCACGTATAAGAAATCATGTGTGAAACAGACGTTAAGACTGAAGTACAGTACATCTGCTTGAGAGTGCGCACAACATTTTCCCCTCTTATGCTCATCTTATCTTGTATTGTTTTCTTCCCCTGTCCTCCTCTCTCCCCCCTCTCTCGCTCTCCGTCTCCCTCCTTCTCATCCCCCCCTCTTCCTCCCTCAATTTCAATATCAATATCAATTTCAATTTCAATATCAATATCAATATCAATTTCAATATCAATATCAATTTCAATATCAATATCAATTCAGTGAGCTTTACAGTGTAAGTTTTGCAATGTTGCCAAAGCATTAATTACATCAAGAGAAGAAAACAATTAGCAATTAATAGTAACAATAACCACAAATGACATGGACTATGGAGAATATTAATAATAATAGAACATTAGAACACATAACCTCTCTCTCTCTCTCGCTCTCTCTCTCTCTCTCTCTCTCATTCCCTCTCTCACTCTCTCTCTCTGAGGTTTTTAGCAGCCTGGAGCAGTGCTATGTCATTCCCTCTTGAGGTAGGTAAGCGGAGCCAATAGAGGAGGGAGAGAGAGAGGGAGAGAGAGAGGGAGAGGAGTGGATAGAGGAGGGAGAGAGAGAGGGAGAGAGAGAGGGAGAGGAGTGGATAGAGGAGGGAGAGAGGTGAGAGAGAAGAGAGAGAGGAGTTGATAGAGGAGTTGATGGAGGTATGGAGAGATAGAGCAGTTGAATGGAATGGAGGTGTGGAGAGATGGAGAGATGGAGCAGTTGCATGGAGGTGTGGAGAGATAGAGCAGTTGAATGGAGGTGTGGAGAGATAGAGAGATGGAGCAGTTGCATGGAGGTGTGGAGAGATAGAGCAGTTGAATGGAGGTGTGGAGAGATAGAGCAGTTGAATGGAGGTGTGGAGAGATAGAGCAGTTGAATGGAGGTGTGGAGAGATAGAGCAGTTGAATGGAGGTGTGGAGAGATAGAGCAGTTGAATGGAGGTGTGGAGAGATAGAGCAGTTGAATGGAGGTGTGGAGAGAGAGAGCAGTTGAATGGAGGTGTGGAGCTAAAGACCCATTCATCACTTTCATTCCTCATTTCTGCTCTCCACTCTCACTGCTGTAATGAGGTAAATAATAAGCCTTATCTTCTGATCACTGCCATTTCATTAGGAAGGGGAATCTGCTGGACACTCATATTAATGTCTGTCTGAGTGTGTGCGTGTGTGTGTGTGTGTGTGTGTGTGTGTGTAAATGTGCTGGGCACTCATGTCTGTGAGTGTGTATGTGTGTGAATCTGCTGGGCACTCATATTAATGTGTGTGAGTGAGTGTGAGTTTGTTTGTGTGTGTGAGTGTGTGTGTGTAAATGTGCTGGGCACTCATATTAATGGAACCTGCAGTGGAAATGGAAGGAGAGAATTGATTTGAGTCAAAACGAAACGAACAGGGCGCAGCAGAAATCCCCCGCAGGCCTGTGGTATGTGTGTGTGTGAAAGGGACAGAGAGAAAGAGTTTCTGTGTCTGTGTGAGAGTTAGGAAGAAAGAGAGGGTAGGATGGAGAGTTTGGAAGAGGGAGTGTGGTGTTTTTTTGTGTGTGTGTGTGTGTTTGTGCGCGTGCGTGTGTGTGTGTGTGGGTCTGCAGCTGTCCGAATGAAGGAATGTAGTCACATCTAATAATGAGAGCTTTGCAACTTGCTTAAATAGATGCACCGCTGACAGATGGTGCTTGTGTGTGTGTGTGTGTGTGTGTGTGTGTGTGTGTGTGTGTGTGTGTGTGTGTGTGTGTGTGTGTGCCTATGCCTGACTCTCATAGGGCTGCCTCTGGCTGTGTTAGGATAAGGTACCCAGAGCGGCCTGGTGGTGGCGCTCCTAAACTCCTCTCTCCACGGGAGACTCTACTCCTCAGCACCAGGCACTTGTGACTCTCTGGAATGTTCCGGGTTTTCGGGCCAGGGGAAGTGGAGGGCACGCAGCGTTCCAGAGCAGGTGTCCGGCAGCTCGGGTTACAAGGACACAACGGCAGCTTTCAGCACAGCAGACGCCTCAGCACACTCCTCTCCTCTCCTCTCTTTCTCATCTCCTCTCTTTCTCATCTCATCTCCTCTCCTCTCCTCTCCTCTCCTCTCGGTTCTGAGACTAGTGTTCTGAGTTCTGTGTTCCTCTCTGAGAACTGGTCTTGCGTGTGACATGTTCCCCTGAAATACTGATCCCAAAATGGCTACCAAAGTGGAACCCAAAGAAATAACC
>NC_055963.1:35734897-35737397 GCF_018492685.1 Alosa sapidissima | reverse complement strand
AACACCATCATCCCCTCCAAACTGATCACCAAACTCAGTGAACTGGGCATCAATACCTCCCTCGGTAACTGGATTCTGGACTACTTGTATTGCATTCATTGTCTACACTTGAGATAAATAAGTTTGTTTTTTCTTTTATCACATACACATATATTGGTAGATGTTTTTTCTTTACCTTGACATGTTTCGACGTATACTTCCATCTTCATCAGAAGGTCACACGGTGGAGTAGTGTGACTTGTTTTTATCAGCTGATGTTGTTACGGAGGTTTGACAGGTGGACCACAACTCCTGC
This sequence comes from Alosa sapidissima, assembly GCF_018492685.1. Lineage (NCBI taxonomy): Eukaryota > Metazoa > Chordata > Actinopteri > Clupeiformes > Clupeidae > Alosa > Alosa sapidissima. The sequence continues at coordinate 35,737,102 of NC_055963.1, read as the reverse complement.
TGTCAGTCAGCCGCCCCCCAGGACGGCACTCCAGGTATGGGAGAGCATATACGCTCCCTCATCTCTGTTCATCGTCTTTGGGCTCCGCTTTCTTATTTCATTCGCCTCCTTTATCCAGCGGTGGTATCGGTTGTTCTCCTGCTTAATGACTCTGGCATGCAGGAGGTGTGGTCCACCTGTCAAAAAACTGACAGGTGGATCACACCTCCGTAACAACATCAGTTGATAAAAACGCGTCATACTACTCCACCGTGTGACCTTTTGATGAAGACGGAAGTATACGTCGAAACATGTCAAGGTAAAGAAAAAACATCTACCAATATATGTGTATGTGATAAAAGAAAAAAACCAAACTTATGGATTCTGGACTTCCTAACCAACAGACCTCAGTCTCACCTGAGACCTCACCTCCTCAACCATCAAACACCAGTGTACCACAGGGATGTGTGCTGAGCCCTCTCCTCTACTCCCTCTTCACCTACGACTGCACACCTGTACATGGCTCTAACACCATTGTCAAGTTTGCAGATGACACTACGGTGATTTGTCTCATCAGCAATAACGATGAGAGGGCCTACAGGGAGGAGGTCCAGCACCTAACATCGTGGTGCACTGATAACAACCTGGCTCTCAACACCATTGTGGACTTCAGGAAGTCTAAAGCTAGCACGCACACCCCCATTCTCATCAACGGGACTGAGGTGGAGCATGTCACCAGCTTCAAGTTTCTGGGTGTCCACATCTCTGAGGACCTCTCTTGGACCCTCAACACCTCTACCCCGATCAAAAAGGCTCACCAGCGTCTCTTCTTTCTGAGGTCCATCTGTCTCCTCAGATCCTGGTGAACGTCTACCGCTGCACCATCGAAAGCATCCTCACCAACTGTGTCACAGTTTGGTATGGCAACTGCTCTGCCCATAACCGGAAAGCACTGCAGAGGGTGGTGAAAACTGCCCAACGCATCACCGGTTCCTTACTCCCCTCCATCGATGCCATCCAGGGCAAGCGATGCTTGCGTAAGGCACGCAGCATCATCAAAGACTGTTCTCACCTCAACCACAGACTGTTCTCCCCACTCCCCTCCGGGAGGCGCTACAGGTCTCTCTGCATCCGTACTAGCAGGTTCAGAGGAAGCTTCTTTCCTGCGGCTGTCACCCTACTGAATTCTAGCTCTGCATCCTGGTGACATCCAACGAACTAGCCCCCATCACCCCCCTGCCCCGCCCCCGCCTGATGCCTCCTTGCCTGTGCCTGTTGAGGTGTCCCGACCATGGCAACCTTGACAGGGACAACAAGGAGGCGGACACCACCTTGACAGGGACAACAAGGAGGCGGACATCCCCCCCCCACAACTGCACTACCCTATCCCACCCATCTATCCCATCCATCTATTTATTTACAAATGTACATACTGTAATTACACTTATACTGTACATAGCCATATTCTACTGCTTTTCATCCTGCACATACACTTATTATTAATACTATTGTAATGTTACTGTTTCTGCACTACAATGGTACTGTTACCACACTGCACATAGTTGTACATACTGTCTATATGGTTCATACTAAATATCCATATTTATTCAGTTTTTCTGTAATATATTCTGTTAATACACTGCATATTGTTCTTACTACTACTATAATGGTACCGCCACTACATTGCACATACCTGTACATGTTGTTCATACATTGTTCATATTACAGTACATAGCCATATTTATTCTGCTCTTATAAGGTAACTGCTAATACACTGCACATATTTATATTTAATTTATGCTACTCTAAACCACCTTCTGCAAAACAACTGTATACTACTGTCTACACTGCACTATATTTCTTGTCCTGTCTATGCACCACCTGCCAATACTGTGTATATCACATTGTACTTTTCTGCTTTTTTGCCCTTCTGGTTCGACACAAACTGCATTTCGTTGTCTCTGTACTTGTTCTCTGCACAATGACAATAAAGTTGAATCTAATCTAATTTAATCGAAAAAAATGATCTGCCTCTGCTTTGCCTCTTTACGGATCATGCTATGAATAGCAGCAGCAATGTCTGCATAAGTTGAGACATTGTTATTGACCTTCTGGACCAGAGACATTTCATCAATGATTGTTGCTGTATTATATTCATCTGGAAGATTATCTGATAGTGATGCAAGTTTCTGCAAATGCTTTGCAAGTGCTGCTTTAGTGGTTTTC
>NC_055963.1:35727397-35729897 GCF_018492685.1 Alosa sapidissima | reverse complement strand
GCCAGCTGGAACCTGCGGCTCTCTCTCCCTCTCGTGAGTGCAGACGCGTTCCCAATTAAATGGATCGCATGTTCACGTTAGATTTGCTGCAAAGGAGATAACTAAGAGTTAACTTAGTTTAACATGATGTTATCTCTATTTAACATGATGTTTTGACATTGACATTGTAAACGTTCTCTAAGGAGAGTGAAAAGCAGTTTGCAGTAAAGCTAACCAACGTCGTCTCTATCGCAGGAAAAAAATAGCGAGCAGCCTGATAACCAAATGAAATGCTCAGTGGGCCGGATGAAAGTGCTTGGCGGGCCGCAGTTTGCCCACCCCTGGCCTAGGAGGTCCACCTTTTTTTGTATGTTGGTCTTAAGGGGGCATGTCAACCTATCCCATTACCACTTATTTCATGTATAGCGCCACCTAGTTAAAAATTAAAAAGCAAAACATTAGGTGTTTTCATCACAATATCTCTGGCTGACATGGTCAAAACTTCATGAAATTGAAAGTGTAGGATCATTATGACACCCTCCGAATGCATGCCAAGTTTTGTGGACTTTCGTTCACAGGGGGCCTTACAATAAAATAATTTATGTGTACATTTAGTGACCGTACACCAACAAGGATTCCCGGGACACTGAAAGACCGGGGTACACGAAACTTGGTGGGCATGTAACCCCACATGGATAGCATGGAACCATCGCTTTTTGTTTTGATCTGTAGCCCCCCCGCTGGACTGGACCCCCCCAAAAGGAGGGTAGGGCAGACACAGTTTTCTGTGAATATCTTGAGAACCGTAGGGCCTAGGATGACCAATTTTTTGCGTATGTTTGCCTCCAGGGGTCATGTAAACCCATTCCATATGCACACATGTGCATAAACAGATACACACGCACACACAAACATTCACAGTAATCCTACGTATGACACATACTCACACAGTAGACATATATACGCATGCATGCACATGCACACACACAGGCACATAAACAGGCAAACACACAAGCACATGCCCGCACACACACCCACCCACACATAAACATAAACATGTACATGCACACAATTCAAGAATTTCTCAGAATTATGAACAGGCAAGATGGGGGTGGGGTTGTATAAAATGTATATTACATGTGAAATCTATGAACTAATCATGTTTTGGTACTTGTTGTCTAGCAGATACCAGTGAGAATTGAGTGTGCATAATGCAATTCAGTGAGACAGTTAGAATCATATATGCCTTTCAGCGTGACTTATTTTTGTGGAAAACATGTGCTGGACTGGGCGGCGGTCATATTTTGTACCGCTCTGCGGTACATCTAGTTACTGCTATTTTACTCTTTGTAATGCTTTGACAATATTGTACAATGCACAGCCTTGCCAATAAAGCACATTGAATTTAATTGAACTGATTGAGAGGGCCTTAGTCAAAATGCCAAATATAATTGAAGATAACCTAGACTATTAGTCCTTGTAGGTCTACACAATGTGAACTGCATCTAGAGTGGGAACTGAACATTTCAGGTTCAATATTTAACGCTATGGTTATGGGAGCATGGCCCTCAAACAAGAAACAATGTGATTGGTCACAGCGTAGGCTTTCATTGCATGTGGCTTATGTGATTGGTCATAGCGTAGGCCTTCATGCATGTGGCCAATGCAGTGCGGGTTTAGATTTGCTTCTGTGTTGCACTGGTAGCAATAGGTAGCTAACTCTAGCGGATATAACCTAGAACACAAAATTGGATATGTTTTTGTTCTACCCTAAAAATCGCATGGGGGCATTCGCAGGAGCTTGTGTCCTTTTCAGCAAGCTTGTGTCCTTTTAGGGAACGTGTGTCCTTTCCAGGAAGCTTGTGTCCTTTCTAGGAAGCTTGTGTCCTTTCTAGGAAGCTTGTGTCCTTTTAGGGAGTTTGTGTCTTTTCCAGGAAGGGTTTGTCCTTTTCAGGGAGCTTGTGTCCTTTTCCTTTAGGAAGCTTCCTTTAGCTCTCCTGTGATTTGAACTATGTTGGTAGCCATGGTAACATGCATGATGGCTTAAATACTATTGATCACTAACTTCATGGTGAGTCAGTAAAACCTCTAGTCTGGTCAGTGTACTGGCAATGTAGCCTCATTAATGGTGATGGGCAGAAGGCCTGGCAGCAAGAGGTGCTCGTGCTCGTTGATGATAGCTGTGCTGTAAATGCAGTTGTAGTGTAGAAGCTTGGTAACCTTGGCTACGCTTGCTGAGGAGTTTCTAATCAGGTGTGAAATAGTGCTGGTTGATGCTGCTACGGTGCTGTAATATTCATGCTGGCCGGTGCTGTAGCTGCTGTAGATGCTGGTCTGTACCTGCAGGTCTGTAGATGCTGGTCTGTACCTGCAGGTCTGTAGTTGCAAGTCTGTAGCTGCTGGTCTGTAGTTGCTGTAGCTGCTGGTCTGTAGCTGCAGGTCTGTAGTTGCTGTAGCTGCTGGTCTGTAGCTGTATGTCTGTAGTTGCTGTAGCTGCTGGTCTGTAGCTGCATGTCTGTAG
>NC_055963.1:35709897-35722397 GCF_018492685.1 Alosa sapidissima | reverse complement strand
GAGAGAATCAGACTCCCGGGACTAAAACCCTCCATTTTCATTTGCTGCCTTCTATCGAGGTGTGTGTGTGTGTGTGTGTGTGTGTGTGTGTGTGTGTATATCTCTTTGGCCATCTCTCTATCTGTGTATGTATATGACAGGGAGAGAGTTCTGAATGAGGGAGAGACAGAGGCAAGGACGTGTGTGATGGAGAGAGGGAGGGAGAGATGAAAAGAGAGTTTGAGTGTGTGTGATATGAAAAGAGAATTTGAGTGAGTGTGTGTGTGTGTGTGTGATGGCGATGCTCAGATGAGTCAGACGTGTCCTCTGGCTGTCTGGCTGTGTGTGTGATCCACTCTGCTTGCTAGGTGAGAGGTGAACTCCTGTGTGTGTGGATGTTTCTGTGTGTGTGTGAGGGATTGTTAGGTGAGTGGTGGCTCGATGGTGTTTTAAGCCCCCACCGTCGACTTCAAGGCAGCACTGCGACTGTCAACTTCAAGGCACCCTAACCCCTAGTGCCTAACCCTAGTGCCTTCCATGCAGCGCTGCCTGGAAGACGACGTTGGGGGCTTAAAACACCAAACACCGTGAGAGGCGTACTCTGTGTTTGTGTATGTGTGTTCAGTGTTTCCCACAGAATTAGATTCAATTTGTGGTGGTAGCTGACTGGTACGGGGGGTTCTAATTATAGGTCTAATTGAGTGCCTGTCACTTTAAGACGTTCATGAGGGAAGGCTGCTGATGTACGGATGCAATTCATAATGTTTTCTACATAGTGAAAATAAAGGTTCGTACTTCTCCTTGGGACAAGCACTTTTGAATCTTGGAAAACACTTTTCCATTTACATCGGGATTTTGCAAACATTCAGTGTCAGAGTCTATAAAAATGAGCCCTGCATGAGTAACGAAATTGACAAGCAGCTGTAAGTAAGCATGCTAAACTCGACATCCAAACAGTATTCTAACGTTAGCTTTGAGATACTGCTTGAATGCATAACTTAACTTAGGCTACATTGAGGATTCTAAACTATGTTGTGATAAGACCTTAGCAGAGTTAACTTTAATGCAGCAGTTTTGAACAAATTTGTGCAGCATGGTCATGATGCTAAGCGGATTTAATAGTAATTTAGCCCGTCATCTTCTATGCAATGCTTCTATGTGGCAACAACAGTCCTTCAACAACCATTAATGTTTTGTTAAATGCACATGCAGAGGAGGGGTAGCTTACAAGAGAGAGTGGGGCGGGACAAGGAAAGGCTGCGTGCGTAAAAAGCGCAGCTCATTGAAAGGATTTTATCTTATCTTTAATTTAACAATGCATGAAAAAGTTTCTAATAAGAACTAATTTCAACTTACCCCAATTTCAACTAACCCCAATTTCTCAGTGACGGGTGAAGCGCCAGCTGTTTGTATTCGGCTTTAGCATGTCCACTGTTAGTGCCCTGCGCTAGCTCTTTATTGCTTTGCTCTCGTTCAGACAGTCTATTTCATCCACTGATATTAGCGTTCTGTGCTATCTTTTAATTTCTAATACTACGTCCACTGTTAGCGCCCAGTGCTAGTTCTTAATTTCTATTAGCATGTCCACTGTTAGCGCTCTGTGCTAGCTCTTAATTTCTATTAGCATGTCCGCTGTTAGCACTCTGTGCTAGCTTTTAATTTCTATTAGCATGTCCGCTGTTAGCCTATGGTGGAGGCTTATCACTACAACCAAGGATTTCCTCAGCAGACTGTTACCATTTCACACACATGCACACACACACACACACACACACACTCTCTCTCTCAGATGCATAAAAAGGATGCCCCCCACAGAGATTTGTTAATATTTCAGGTGCTTTAATCACATCTCTGCTGCAGGTAGGCTACATGCTTCCTGTAGAGCAACGCAATTAGAAAGCAAGCTCCAGGGCAGATTCAGAATCAGGTAGGCTACATTGCAGACACACACACACAAGGCAGACACTGCTGAACTTAACTTGTATGGAAAGATGGAGAAAAAATCAGAAACCTAGACAAACGTTCGTAAATTGCCACATTTCGAGCACTCTTTTTAACCTTTAACTTTTTTTCTCGTAAATTCGGAGCGTGGATGGAATTATCGTTCGTTTATAAAGAGCGTCACACTCTCGGAGCGTCCAGAGCGTACTCTGGGCACTCCAGCTGAAGGGACGGTGTGGCCGAGTGTGGCGTCACACAGTAGGTTGAGAGAATGCTATACTAACAAGAATAGATTGAAACGTTGTAGCAGGCTAGTGCTAATGCTACAACATGTTCGAGTTGACATTTCAAGATTATTTAGTCGACTAAAATAATTGCTCACACAGTGTTCCTCATCATCACTATCAAGAAGCTCTTGCATTAGTGGAATTAAGTTCTGAATGACACATAAACCCTGTTTCACAAGTGCTGTAGTGGTGTCCATATTGTAAACCATACTGTCTGTAACCCCAAATAACCGTTCGTAAATTCACGGGGAGTTAGAACACTCGTCTTTTTCGAACTTCAGAACGTTATTATATTTTCATTCAGATTGAATTTAGGAACACATCCATAATACAAACAAACATACTGCATTTATGTCAGCACAGGCACTAAGACCCAGTGGAGATTCATCATTATTATGAGACAGAAGTGGATGGCTAATTGATGGAGTGATGAATGCTCCAGTATTTGCCAGCTTCAATGTCATGTAGGTCAAACACTCAACTGTTTGTGTGTGTGTGTGTGTGTGTGTGTGTGTGTGTGTGTGGCTATATGACAGGAATGGTTGAGTGAGTGATGGGGGATGTTCAATGTATGATGAACATCCTTCTTCCTCTCATACATGCACATTGTGTGTGGGCGCGCGCACACACACACACACACACACATCCTAACTGAATTCTCTTCAATCTCAGCACATCACAGCCCCAGAATACTGATCAGGTTAGACAGAAGCGCATACAGATCTCTCTCTTTCTCTCTCTCTCTCTCACACACACTCACACACACACACACACACACACACACACACACACACACACACACACACTCACTCACTCACTCTCAGAGAGGCGCTTTTATACCTCTGGGAATAGGCAGAAAGAGTGTCCCATTTGTAGTGCACTGAGTGTGTGTGTGTGAAGAACATCATTATTCAGGGTCTGCTGAATCAATCTCACACACACTATACACACACACACACCGCACTGGTAACTGCTCTCTTGTTAGAGTTCAACCCCATCCCCTACTCAGAAGTGTGTTTAATTGTCACACAATTGTCTGGTATCGGTTGCCGTCCGACCGGGTGGGGGGGGCGGGGGGTTGTGGAACTTTGAGAGCTTTGAGAACCACCGATGGGCTGCTAAGAAAGGCTCTGTTGTAGTTTCTAGATGATAGCCTACACATACAAAAGTAATTTATGTCAATTAAACCTCTTATCAGTGTAGATTATGGGTCCTCATTTATTGTGATGTCCAAATTCCATGATAGTGTTTGTTTCACACAGTGTGTGGTTTAGACAGTGCCGGTTCAGACCTCCAAGGGGCCCTCCAACCTGAACTCTGAGGGCCAAATTGTAACCATTTTTTTGACAGTCGCATCTGACACCTCAGTGCTCCCAATACAATCATCCCACCCCATTTAGGATTTCTACGGAAAGTACCAAATATAGTGTTTTTCCCCTTAAAGGACTAGGAGAAATAAAAATAATTGTGTGTGAATCACCTTCACAGCTATAAATGCCCAGTTTTAGGTTCTGGGCTGCTTGCTTTTGATGCTTGCTGTACATATCCCATTACAAAAAATAACTGCAGTTTTTTTCGAAGTACAGTTCAGTTATACTACCGTAGGCTATAGTGCAGTAGCCTAGTATTTTCATGTCCAAAATACTGCATTTCTGCAGTAAAATACAGTACTATATGCAGTACAATGCCGTTTTGTTGTGTCCAAAATACATTTCCTGCATAAGAACTGCAAATATTTCCTCCAAAACTGCAGTTTTGATACTCAGAAATCTGCAGTTTGACACTTGAAGCAAGCTAATGTAGTTTTTTTTTTTTAAAAGGGTCTGGTTGCTTGTAGCCTACTGGCTGAGGCTGACTGTTCTTCACCTGTGTCAGTAGGCTACTTACCAAAGACATAGGATAGGCTACTGAGCTGGCTCCCCCTGATTCCCTTTATATTTTTTCATACATAGACTATTTTAAATAATCATTTTAATACTTTATGTAGGCCTAAATTACGTTGTGCATCTATTGTCCAGTATGCACAGCAAATCAATACGTTAGGCTACTTTCCATTTGGCATAGGCTGCGTTCAGTTGTAGGCTATCTAAACCAACTAAAGCTTGACTTAAATTATTGTAAAACCATTTACTTCTTTTAAAAATGTATTGGACGAGTGAAATCACCGATTAGTTTTGACGGGTCGTGTTTCTGCTGACAAACCGCTAGTTTCATCCCCAGCTGCACGTTATTATGAACGCATTTAAAGACGCGGTTATATATAAATGTAGCCAGTCGCCCGCATTTAAAAAACGGAATATGATAATGCAATTATATTTCACAACTTTGCGATGTACTGTGACATGGGAAAGGCTGGCAAGCAAGCCGCAGACAGATCAGGGGATTCACTGCCCGTAGGCCTAATAGGACAGCAACACGCGCTGGAGAGATATACTGTAGGCTACTGTATGCTGACATCAAACCATGGAACAAACACAAGTTTACCCGACTGTAGTTCCCGCTGTTCATTCAAGTTTCTTCTTCCGTTTCTCATGCCCTGAATGGTAATTCGGTTTCATGTTCACCTTCTTAATGTAGCCTATGAGACACTGTCGCTATAACTGTATACCTGTCTGTCACTAGCTTGACTAAGTGAAGGGGAGACGAGGGAGGGGGCCTTCATTTACTTGCGGGGACCTACTTGCGTAGTGTGCGTATAGGGCAGGGGTGGGCAAACTTGTTGGCTCAAGGGCCACATTGGGTTTTGAAAATTAGCCGGCGGGCCGCACAACAACCCCCCACCACCACCACCATCACCACGACACACACATAAAAAAATAAATTTCTTATAGCCTATAATTTAGTATAAAAAGTATTTGTTTTAAAATATGAATTGCTTAAAAAAACTGCTCATTTTATTCTGTTTAACAATAAATTGTGCACTGTCGCTTTAAGACAGTCGCTTTAATTCACGTTTATTTCTCAATGATCTGCCTGATCCGCTAGCTAGTGCTGTACCTACGGCTGGGCCTTCTCACAGTTTTTAAATGGTCAGTAGTGGGAACTACTGTTGCCTTCATGATTTCCTTTTAAACGTTTCTTATAAGAAGGAGATATCAATTATCAACAATGACAAGCCAGCTGGAACCTGCGGCTCTCTCTCCCTCTCGTGAGTGCAGCGGCGTTCCCAATTAAATGGATCGCATGACGTTCACGTTAGATCTGCTGCAAAGGAGATAACTAAGAGTTAACTTAGTTTAACATAATGTTATTTCTATTTAACATGATGTTTTGACATTGACATTGTACGTTCTCTAAGGAGAGTGAAAAGCAGTTTGCAGTAAAGCTAACCAACGTCGTCTATCGCAGGAGAAAAATAGCGATAAGCCTGATAACCAATTAAAATGCTCGGCGGGCCGGATGAAAGTGCTTGGCGGGCGGGCCGCAGTTTGCCTGGTATAGGGAGAACCGGCCCTGGCAAAGCCTTATCATAGGCATGTTACATTCATGACATGAAAAGTGAAACTTATAGAACGAAAATGACAAATTATTGTCGGCTAAACATTTTAAACGTGCGCAAAACGTATGAACTCAGCATCGGTTCGTCGTATAAATTAAAACACAAATTGAAGCAACAACTTGACCATTGGACAATCCTACCACAAAACCTTTCTATAGGCCTGCAAAGTTTATGACATAAAAAGTGGAATATGAACGCATTTCATCACACCTGACAAGTAAAAGGAGCTGTGGCTGTTCGCGATTTGACTGATTCTGAGAGCTAGCGGGATATTTGCGCGGCTCCGCTCACTAGCTCTGATTCGGATCACTTATGTAAAGATTATAAAAACTGATTATTTTTCGATTTATGGCAGGTTTTTAATGCGTTCTACGGAGAAGAGAGACTGGCGTTGGTCACGGTTTGGAATGAAAGGGAGAAATCACGGTGGACTACTTTTTTTTTTTTTTTTTTTGACGACGTAGTTAAGGCGGCAGGCATGTTTTGCCAAGGCGGCCGCCTTGTGTGCAAAGTGCTGCGGAAAACCCTGGATGCTCAATTTCTGACAGCTCAGAGCCTGATAGAACTCATCCTGATGGTCTTAGAACCAGATAGAAATCATCCTGATGGTCTTAGAATCAGATAGAACTCATCCTGATGGTCTAATCCTCAGAGGCAGATATTCCTCATCCTGATGGTCTCAGAACCAGATAGTCCTCATCCTGGGCTCAGAAGCAGATAGTCCTCATCCTGGGCTCAGAAGCAGATAGTCCTCATCCTGATGCTCTAATCCTCAGAGCTACATAGTCCTCATCCTGATGCTCTAATTCTCAGAGCTACATAGTCCTCATCCTGATGCTCTAATCCTCAGAGCTACATAGTCCTCATCCTGATGCTCTAATTTTCAGATATAGTCCTCATCCTGATGCTCTAATCCTCAGAGATATAGTCCTCATCCTGATGCTCTAATCCTCAGAGATATAGTCCTCATCCTGATAGATATAGTCCTCATCCTGATGCTCTAATCCTCAGAGATATAGTCCTCATCCTGATGCTCTAATTCTCAGAGCTACATAGTCCTCATCCTGATGCTCTAATCCTCAGAGATATAGTCCTCATCCTGATGCTCGTTTGCTCATGGTCTGGTGTTCAGAGCTCGCCAGGCCTCCCGTTCAGGCGGATGAATGGCTGCCTGTGCTTTCATTGCTTCTGATTGATCCCTGCGCAGAGGAGCTGCTGTTGTTTCCCTCAATGTCTCTGTCAGCCAGAGCGATAAGAAAATGACTCTTTGAGATTCACACACACACACACACACACACACACAGACATGCACCCACACACACTTTGCCAGGGTAAACTCAGAATGGGCTCTTAACTCTTGCTTTTTTGGCAGCAGCCTTTGGGAAATTCTACAGCTAATCATCTATGTGGAGAGGAAGCTGTAGCTCTTGATGATGGTGTGTGTGTGTGCGCGCGCACAAAGAGGAAGAGGCCTAATGCTGCAGGATGTGTATGATGATGTTGTGGGCCACGCCTCTGTCCCCACTGTAGTGTGATGGATCTGTGTTATTAAAGCAGCACCGCCTCACTCATAATGAACTCTCACTCATCAGATTAAACATCCTTTTACTCCGCGCAACACAACACAGGCCTCAGACCCAGCGCAATGAGCTAGGCACACGCAAAATCGTTTTATCATCACGGTGTGTGCGTTTGTGTGTGTGTCTGTGTGTAAGAGAGGGAGAGAGAGTGTGTGCATGTGTGTGTGAGAGAGAGAATGTTTGTTTGTGTGTGTGTGTGTGTGTGTGTGTGTGTGTGTAAGATAGAGAGAGCATGTGTGTGTGTGAGAGGGAATGTTTGTGTGTGTGTGTGTGTGAGAGAGAGAGAGAGAGAGTGTGTGTGTGTGTGAGAGAGATCAAGAGAGAGAGAGAGAGTGTGTGTGTGTGTGTGTTAGTCTAGTACTTCATCTTTCTCAGCAGCTGCAGGTTAATCTGTGCTTGATTCCGGAACCTTCTCAAAGCGATCAAGCTGCATGCCTCCATATCTACTCCCATCACGCCTCAGGCCGCTGTGTGTGTGTGTGTGTGTGTGTGTGTGCAGCTTGAGGCTTATCAGAGAATAGAGGTGTGAGCCAGCATGTGGAGTGGCATTAGCAGGGTGTTAGAGATGTCAAGTGAGTGCCTGCATGCTGTGTGTGTGTGTGTGTGTGTGAGTGAGTGAGTGAGAGAGTGAGTGAGTGAGAGAGAATGAGAGTGTCCTCTGCAGAGACTGAGCATGTGTATGACGCCAAATGCAGAACATTTTCAACATTTTCATGAATCAACTCTGTATTTATGTATGTATGTATACTGCAGAATATGTATTTGTTTGTGTGTTTGTTTATGTGAGTATACTGTATGTAGGTGATTCTGACAAATATTTGTGAGACACACACACACATACCTTGTGTGTGTTTGTGTGTGTGTGTGTTAGTTAACAGCCTCACCTTCACATACTCATGAGGCCTCACCATACCACCAGCAGTAAGCCTGTGTGTGTGTATGTGTGTGTGTGTGTGTGTGTGTGTGTGTGTGTGTGTGTGTGTGTGTGTGTGTGTGTGTGTGTCAGTCACCATACCACCAGCAGTAAGCCTCTGTGTGTGTGTGTCAGTCACCATACCACCAGCAGTAAGCCTGTGTGTGTGTGTGTGTGTGTCACCATAGCACAAACAGGAAGCCGTGTCTATAGGGAATCACCATCCAAAGTTGCCTTATCAGAGGTGTGCAGATCGTGCAGGATCAAGCGGACGACTGGGCCCATGTGTAACATTACAATCCTGTTCTGTTCTACGCCGGGGGCGTGGGGGGGGGGGGGGGTGCAAGCGAGAGTGCAGGTGGAGGGGGATGGAGGGGGCAGTTCTTATATCAGGTGCCTGGATGTAAAAGCAGTGGTGGAGGGGGCAGTTCTTATATCAGGTGGCAGCTGATTCCACAAGGAGCAGCGATTGCGAACGCTCGGTGGCCTTTTTGCCTTTAGCCCTGAGCAGAGGATGTGGAGAAGGTCTTTGTTGCCAGATCTAAGAGACCTGGGGGCTGAATGGGGGTGTATGAGATGTAGATTGGGGCCAGACCATTTTGTGCTTTAAAAAACACTAGTAGAATCTTAAATTAAAAACCAAAATTAAATCTTAAATCCAGAAATGGACTGGGAGCCAGTGAGGGGAGGCTAAGACTGGGGTAATATGCTCCATTTTTTTGGTACCAGTTAGCAGCCTTGCTGCTGTGTTCTGGACCATCCAGAGGCGTGACAACAGTGATTTGGGGGAAGCCTACTGTAGATAGGGGGAATTGCAGTAATCAGGCCGTCATGTTATGAGGGCATGAATGACTTCTTGCAGGTTGTGCAGGTTGTATGAGAGAAAGGGTTTAAGCTTGGTGATGGTTCTCAACTGATAAAAACTACTCTTGACAGCAGATGAGCTCTGTTTATCAAGACTCAGCTCAGAGTCAAAGATAACACCCACCTTTCTTGCATGTGGTTTGACAAATGAGGAGAGGTGACCTAAGTTGTCAGTGAGGGGGTTACTAGATTTAGAGGGGACAAAGAATATCACCTCTGTTTTGTCATCATTGAGCTGAAATCATCCAGACTTTGATTTCATTAAGGCATCTTGGACCTGTAGGGAATTCTTGGATGTAAATGGGAGATACAGCTATTAATCATCTGCCTAGAAGTGGAAGGAAATATTATACTTTCTGATGATATCACCTAATAGGAGCATGTACCGGGAGAAGAGACCTGGGCCCAGAATGGATCCCTGGGGGACTCCACAAGACACAGGGGCTGTGGAAGAGGAATACTGACCTATGGACACTGAGAATGACCTGTGATCAAGATAAGAGTTGAACCATTTTAGAGATGTACTGTACCTTTAATGCCGTGCGTGTGTGTGTGTGTGTGTGGTTGTGCATCATGGAATTCTTACAGTGTCGTCTTTATGGTAGACACAGATAGAACACACACATACACACACAAACACACACACACACACACACACACACACATGCAAACATACTGTACATACACATGATTATATACATACATACATACATACACAAGCACAATCACTGTCCATCTTCCTAAGAATTGACACATACATAAACATCTACACACACACACACACACACACACACACACACACACACACACACACACACACACACACACACACACACACACACACACACACACGGTGGCTCTGTGAATGGGGGCTTGTCTTCTCGCCTCCTTTCTCAGTCCATTTGCTTCCTCCTCTCTGTGACTGCACTCTTTATTTCTTTGACTCTCTCTCCCCCTCTCACTCTCTATCTATCTTTCTCTCTCCCTCTCTCTATCTCTCTCCCTCTCTTTCTCTCTATCTTTCTCTCTCCCTCTCTCTATCTCTGTCTTTGTCTGTTCTACATCAATGAACCTCTGTGCTGGATTCAGTATCTCATCTGATATCCCACTCCTAAGCACACACACACACACACACACACACACACACACACACACACACACACACACACACACACACACACAGCAACGCACAAACTTGCATGCTTGCTTGTCTATCCACACTCTGCTGCTGTTCTCCTCTCTCTCTCTCTCTCTCTCTCTCTCTCTCACTCTTTCTCCTCATGGTAGCCCACAGCAGTATAATCAGCTGGAGTGTTGGAGCGTTCGACCGTGACATGAGTCTAGTGTCCACTGCTGCAGCAGCTCCAGAGCTCCAGAGACAGGGCTGCTGCTCATCCCACGCTGCCCAGCAGAGATGCCCTTTCTCTGGCTGCAGGAGCAGCTGCATCCCTCCCTGCACCACAGCAGGAGTGTTTGAGCATGCTTCTCTCTCCCTCTGTGTGTGTGTGTGTGTGTTAAATTGGTAAAGGTTTGAGAACCACTCTCAAAAGGTCGTCAGGCGTCAGGCAGTGTGTGTGTGTGTGTGTGTGTGTGTGTGTGTGTGTGTGTGAGAGAGAGTTTACATGTGTTCAGCTACTGGTCAAGTCCTGTTCTAGTTTATCTTTCTCTTTCTCGGGCATCAGTGAGTAGGCAGTATGACAAACCTTTTCCAGAACAACAGATTTTATGCTGATGTGTGTTTGTGTGTGTGTATGGTGGGCGGTGTGAGCAACATTCTTGGAAAAATGACCGTTGTGTGTGTGTATGTGTGTGTGCCTTGGAAAATGGTTGTCAGTGTGTGTGTGTGTGTGTGTGTGTTTCCTGCATAATGGTTTCATGGATAAGAGTCCACTGCTTCCCCCCTGACACCCACAGAAACCCCATGGTTACCATGGGAGACGGCCGCCTGGGTTTCCTGCCCTGATGTGCCTTTCCTGCTCCGTCAGCAAGCATGAAGGATTTGGTTTTATCTGCAGAACCTCTGCACCGGGCCCGTCTTATCTGCAGAACCTCTGCACCGGGCCCGTCTTATCTGCAGAACCTCTGCACCGGGCCCGTCTTATCTGCAGAACCTCTGCACCGGGCCCGGATCAGGTCCATTGGACACCAGCGCCCAGTCGTCACAACATGTCCTCCCGGCACCTTTAATGAGTATGTGGCCCCGCCCGGCACCTTTAATGAGTGTGTGGCCCCGCCCGGCACCTTTAATGAGTGTGTGGCCCCGCCCGGCACCTTTTAATGGGTGTGTGGCCCTATACCAGGGGTGTCAAACTCATATCAGGCAGTGGGCCGGACTTGTTGGAATGAGACCTCATGGGAGCCATCATTGTCGTGGTCATTATCATCTCTCTGCATGGGTATCAGAGTGCTGTTAGATGATTTGCTTCTTTACTATGCCCACTTATGAGCAAACTAGTACAAATCCTGTACTACTGTCACATACTGCTTAAAATACCCTACTTCCAAGTCAGTTTTTTCAGCTACTTCCTTCTTAAGGATGGTTTAATCAATTTATCATATCATAGAGATATTGCTTATTACTAGCCTGGGTGTTCCCATGCTGCCTTGCGCGCGATTTGATTCACGCTGCTAAGGCAGACTGGAGACCATGGAGCAAATTTTCGGGAACCAATCACAGAACAGGTGGGAAAGCAAGACGATGATGAGCTATGCACAGACGCATTTGATAGACATCCGTGGCACCCAATAAACGGATCTGGGGATTTTTTTCAAATACGAGAAAATGAACGTTTGGTTCCCAGACCACGTCTCATTGAGAAGTGGTGGCGCTAGCCAGGCTAGCTTATTACACATTGTTGAAGACAACTAGATGTGAATATCTCTTTTTTCTCTAATTTTCTCTTCCTACCCAAAACATCTGGGGGGGCCGCATGAATCCTGCTGGAGGGCCTGATCTGGCCCCCGGGCCTTATATTTGACACCCCTGCCCTATACAGAGCCTTTAATGAGTGTGTGGCCCTATATGGAGCCTTTAATGAGTGTGTGGCCCAATATGGAGCCTTTAATGAGTGTGTGGCCCTATATGGAGCCTTTAATGAGTGTGTGGCCCCACACTAATAATTGCTTTTCAAAGTCGACTTGTGGCTATGGCTGCTATCTGCACTGTGGCATATAGGCAGAGGCCTTGTTAATACACTAACTCAGGTTAAATCCTTGCCAGTTTGAGGGGGAGTTTGTGTTTGTGTGTGTGTGTGTGTGTGTGTGTGTGTGTGTGTGTGTGTGTGTGTGTGTGTGTGTGTGTGTGAAAAGTGTCACTTCTGATTTGACAATCCACTGTCACTCTGATCTAACCAGCCATACACTCATTCATGTATGAATAGTCATAACACACACACACACACACACACACATACTCAAACTCCCACACACATACTCAA
>NC_055963.1:35689897-35692397 GCF_018492685.1 Alosa sapidissima | reverse complement strand
ACACACACACACACTCACACACACACTATACACACACACACACACATATACTTATAGCAGGAGAGTGGCCTTCACTCAATAGCCTGGTGTGAAATGATTCCAGAAGTGATCTCTCACACGCCACCCTCCCCCCTCTCTCTTTTCCTCATCTTTCTTCAGACACTTAAAGTATCTCTCTTTTCTCTCTCCATCCCTCCCTCTATCTCCACCCCCTCTCTCTTTCTCTCTCTCTGTCCATCTCTCTTTCTTTCTCTCTCTCTCTCTCTCTCTCTCTCTCGCCATCTCTCTTTCTCTCTCTGTCTCTCGCCATCTCCCTCTCTCTCTCCATCTCTCTTTCTCTCTCTGTCTCTCTCCATCTCTCTCTCTCTGTCTCTCTCTCTCTCTCTCTCTATGTGGAGTGAAGTGGCTAAGCTGAAGCTCTATTCCTGGCTGAGACTTCACACTCACTCAGGGTTTGTGTGTGTGTGTGTGTGTGTGTGTGTGTGTGTGTGTGCGCGCGTATAGATAGCACACCTCATTTTTTTTCCAGACGAGCCCTCTCCCTGTGACTGACCCACCGCAGGACAACTCCCCTCACACTGTCTGTCTGTCTGTCTTTCTATCAGACTCCTGTGTTTGTGTGTGTGTGTGTGTGTGTGTGTGTGTGTGTGTGTGTGTGTGGGTGGGTGGGTGTGTGTGTGGGTGGGTTGAGGGACAGGACAGACAATGAGAGATGAACTAAGGGAGGAGTAAACCTTTAGGCAGGGATCACATTAGCCAGCGGCAAGCGGCAGCTTTCCTATTGTTCTCTATGGTTCGGCAGCGGAACAGTGGCAACATTGGCGTAACTCTACCATTGAGCAAAGCACAACGCCAGCGTATTCAATTAACAAACTGTTTGTGTTGCTTAGGAACGAGATACAACGTATTATGGTCTGAGCGTTGCGTTACGTTTGGTGCTGTCGCTTGCCGCTGGCTGATGTGATCCCCGCCTTAGAAGACAGTGGTGGCCCCGGCCATGGCGCGACTGGCTGGGGCACCTGCACCGTACGCTGGTGACCCGGGTTCGATTCCCGCCCCGTGGTCCTTTCCGGATCCCACCCCGACTCTCTCTCCCACTCACTTCCTGTCACTCTCCACTGTCCTGTCACTCTCCACTGTCCTGTCACTCTCCACTGTCCTGTCACTCTCCACTGTCCTGTCACTCTTCACTGTCCTGTCACTCTCCACTGTCCTGTCATTAAAGGCATAAAAAGGCCAAAAAAAGAAGAAGAAGACAGTGGTTGCACAGAACCCCATAATCTCCTGTTTAGACACATAAGCACACACACACACACACACACACACACACACACACACACACACACACACACACACACATAAGCACACACATACAGTACTGTACACACACACACACACACACACACACACACATAAGCACACATAAGCACACACATACAGTACTGTACACACACACACACACACATAAGCACACACATACAGTACTGTACACACACACACACACACATAAGCACACACATACAGTACTGTACACACACACACACACACATACTGTACACACACACACACACATACTGTACACACACACACACACACACACACACTCACAATTTGGTTTACTGATTCCACAAGGGCCCTCAAGAGTTCAGCTACCTTTTCAAGAATGTGTGTGTGTGTGTGTGTGTGTGTGTGTGTGTCTGTTTGTGTGTATGTTTCACTGGTCGAGAGTGTGTTGAAGTGATTCATTTTATAAGAAGTAGTTTAATGTTTGGCTGTAGGCAGTATTAGCAAGAGTGACAACCACAAACACACACACACACACACACACACACACACACACACACACACACACACACACACACCGTCAGTCAGTTCAATTATAAGCAGTGTTGGGAATGTTACTTTAAAAAAGTAATTAGTTATAGTTACTCACTACTTGTTCCAAAAAGTAACTGAGTTAGTAACTGAATTACTCTATGATAAGAGTAACTCGTTACCAGGGAAAGTAACTATTCGCGTTACTGTTACAAAAAAAAAGTTGCTATATGGCAAAGAATTTGGATTTTTTGAGCAGCCAGTTGAAATGAGTACAGACAGGTGTTTGTAAGCTACATAACTTTCGATATTTATTAGATAGATAGATAGATAGATAGATAGATAGATAGATAGATAGATACTTTATTGATCCTCAAGGGGAAATTCAAGATATTGCACATCGACAGACCTACGGTTGACTTCAGCCTGTGTCATATGTTTTTGTTGTGAGGCAGAAAGATCTAGCTTTTGCTCTTGGACGACTTTGCTCCGAGTCCTTCTTTGCTAGTGGATGGCGAACTATCATCTGTGGTGGAGGTATCGGTGTTTTTGGCCACTAGCTTTAGATGCGTGTGTGAGATGCTTCATTAAATTAGAGTTGCTTACAACGGATGTCGACAAAGTCTTCGCTCCTGGACATAATGTACACATTACATGCACGTTCTTGCCTTGATGAATTTGAAGT
>NC_055963.1:35654897-35659897 GCF_018492685.1 Alosa sapidissima | reverse complement strand
ACAAAAGGGCTTTGACACTCAGACACCTCACCTTCACTGCGTATGTGTGTGTGTGTGTGCGTGCGTGTGTGTGTGTGTGTGTGTATTTGAGCACTCAGCTCTTTCAGGTGATTGGAACGCTCATTCCTAACTGCCGTGACAGTGCAGTGCTAAAAGTTGACCTTCACTGTATTTCCATCAGAATAGACTGAGAGTGTGTGGAGCATTCTGTCAGAGTGTGTGACAGGTGTGCTCCTTCAGGTCCATTGAGAATTGTGTGTGCGTGTGTGTATATGAGTGTATGCATGTAGATATGATTGTGTATGTATCAGAATGTAAGGATTAAAGTGGCCAAAGAAGGCTGTGTCTGTGTCAAAGAAGGCATAAGTGCCAATGTGTCATGAATGCTGACAAGCAGAAATATGAAATATGCACATGCCTAGAGAATAGTGTGTGTGTGTGTGTGTGTGTGTGTGTGTGTGTGTGTGTGTGTGTGTTTATTTTTGCTTGACCATTGGATTCCTAATCACTCCTCTTGACCACTGGATTCCTAATCACTCCTCTTGACCACTGGATTCCTAATCACTCCTCTTGACCACTGGATTCCTAATCACTCCTCTTTCTCCCTCTGTTGTGTCTCAGACTGAGCTGATTGAGGATAGGGGGAGAGAGGAGAGAAAGGAGAGAGAGGAGGATGAAAAGATAGAGAGAAAGAGAGCGACAGAGAGTGTACAGTAGTGAGTGTGTGATGAGTGAAAGAGGGAAAGAAGGACGGGAGGGAAAGAGGGGGAGAGAGTAGAAGACAGAGAGAGGGAAAGGGGAAGAAGACTGGAGGGGGTCTGAAAGATGGATGGAGAGAGAGATGAGTGAGCAGAGAGAGAGAGAGATGGAAGGAGGAGAAGAGAGAGGGTAAAAGAATGAACTAGAAAGTGAAAGTAAGAGGTAGAGGGAAAATGAGAAGAAGTGGGAGAGAGATGGAGAGCAGAGAGGAGTCAGGGTGAAAGAGGGATTAGATGGAGAGAGAGAAAGAGAGGGAGAGAGAGAGGGAAGAGAGAGAGGGGGAAGGGAGAGGAGAAAGAGGGAAGAGAGAAAGAAGAGAAAGAGGGGGAAGAGGGAAGAGAGAGAGAAAGGGAAGAGAACAGGAAGAGAGAGAGGGAAGAGCGAAGGACAGAAATAGAGAGAACTCTATTGACATAAATGTGGTGAGCCAGAAATGTGGTGAGGTGTCAGATTTAGGGAAGGTTATAGGTTTGAGGCTAAACTGTGTGTGTTTGTTTTTGTGTGTGTGTGACAGAGAGTGAGGTAAACAACACATTTGTTTATCTGTTTGTCAGTCTGTTGTTATGCTAATCAAGCAAATTCAATTGGATGGCACCTCATTGGAATACATTGAAGAGAGAAAATTAGAAGGAAAAGATTTAGAACCAAGAAGGATGAACAGAAAGTGATGAACAGAAAGAGATGAAAAGATGAGAGAGATGAGTGAGCAGTGATAGAGGGATAGAAAAGATGAGAGAGATGAGAGAGCATAGTGACAGAATGAGAAAGAGAGAGAAAAGGCCAATGTTTAGTCCAGTAGTACAAAATATGACGTAAAAGCGACACAACTTCTGTCTGCTCGGATGTCGCAGAGTGTGTCGTGTACATCAAAAATGTTGAAACGCCATTGTGTACTCTGACCACTGATCTATGAAGATCTCTGACTGGATATCAACGCAAAGTTCTACAGTTCTATTGTGTGTTGCCGTGGTTACAGTGTGTGTCTGTTTACTTTTGTTTTGCGGTGAGATGTAACATTAATGTCCAAGCTGGCGCTGGACTATGACAGCCTACAGCTCCACGACATCGGGCGGCAGCAAGTCGTTTTTGTCGCTCCACGACATCGGGCTGCAGCAAGTCGTTTTTGTCGCTCCACGACATCGGGCGGCAGCAAGTCGTTTTTTTGTTGGAGGGAGAGAGCTAGACAGTGAGAGCAGAGAGGTTGGCATAGAGACAGGTCTGGCTTACGGTCCCCTGGCTCGAGGACTGTCCTACTGAGAGCAGTGTGTGTGAGAGAGAGAGCAAGAGAGAGATGATGATGATGATGGTTAGCTAATCTAAATGAAGATAACAATTCTGGATTCTTTAGATTGTCCTAAAATCTGTTTGCCTCCCCCCACTTCATCTTCCAACTTCCTCTAACATTCTTTCTTTCTTTTCTCTTCTCCTCCTTTTCTCCCTCTCTTCCAGACTCGTTGGGTCATGCCCGTCAGAAGCCGGTCACTGACCTCTGCTACAGGAGTGACATCAGCAGCTTCATGGACTTTGGGTCACCTGATGCCTCATTGGAAAAAGGTAAGGACCCGCCCCTCAAGCCACCATGGCAACCACCGCCACCATCACATTGGTCTCCCACGCAGGGTCACAGGGTTTTCGCACAGGCGCGCGTGTGTGCATGTGTGTGTGCGCGTGCGTGTGCGTGTGTGTGTGTGCGCGTGCATGTGTGTGCATGTGTGCGTGTGTGTGTGTGTGTGTTAGAAACGTGCTAAAGGAATGTGGCTTTTCCTCCTTCTCTCTCTCTCTCTCTCTCTCTCACACTCACACACACACACACACACACTTAACAGAAAATATGATTCCAAACACCAGGCTGCATGAAGGCAAACCATACTGTATGCAAGCTTTAGAAAGTCATAACCATCAGAGAATGGACGTCTCAGGAAGAGCTTTAGTTAGAAGCATCTTCACATGAATACCAGGGGGAGAATGCACTGCTTACACAAACCAACACACATACACACACTCACACACACTAATAAAGACAGAGAGAGAGAGAATGTGTGTGTGTGTGTGTGTTTAAAATGTGCAAACTCAGGGAAACTGGAGGAACCAAGGCCCCATACATCATAGAGAGTTTCTGTAGAGGAGAACCTGACTCTTCCCATAATTCATCAGGAGTCCTGGAGAGGAGAGGAAAAGAGAGAGAGAGAGAGAAAGGAAAGAGAATGAGAGAGGGATGGAAAGAGACAGAGAGAGGAGAACGCAAAAGAGAGAGAGAGAGAGAGAAGAAAGAGAGGAAAAGAGAGAGGAGAGAGAGAGGAGAGAGAGGGATGGAGAGAAGGCAGGAGAGGAGTAGAGAGAGGGGTAACGGACAAGCAGATGCTGTGAGAGAAAGGGGGAGGAGAAGACACAAACACACACACACACGTTTGAATGGTTTTATTTGGATCCAAAAGGCAAGCAAGGAAAACAAGATCCAAATACTCTGGGAAGAGACACTGACAAGATGACAGGTCTACATGGCTACTGGATTATACCATGTTACTGGATTGTACCTAGTTGGCCTAGTAGACATTGCAGTCTTGCATATTAGGATGTCACCTGAGATAGAGGGGTTGTCAGGACAGAATGAGACACTGAGTGGTCAGCAAATTGGAGTAATGCTAATTTTCCTTGCAGTCTGAGGCCCGTCCAGTGCAGTCCATGTTGGGTCTGTTTGAGGTGAAGATTTGAAGATCTTGCATGTTTAATCTAAAGCTGGTGGGGTGCATTGTCTGTGTGGAGATCGCCAGGGTGGAAACCAGCGGGTCTGTGATTATATTGTGACTACTGCTCCGTTGGGTCCCAGCCAGGACAGCTCGTGCGGTGGCAGAGGTGATTTAAATCCAGCCAGTCAGAGCACACTCCGAATCCGGCTGCTCTGATGTCCAACTCTCCGTTCTGCTTTAGTTTGAACCCAAGAAGCTGGGGCTCGCTTGTGGAAGCAGCAGGGATTTTGCGACGCTGTAGATGTCCTGTTCTGGAAGTGCTGTGAAGCCATTCGATGTTCGGGACGCCGGGACCCCCGTCTGGAAGATAATGTCCCGAGTTGTGCGGCTGTTGAGACAAAGCCATTTCCACACCAGCTGTTGGATTTTAACTGCTGCGATCAGCCTGATGGTCTCAATTTTCATCCTTATGGGGAGGGGGGCAGAATCAATCAGTCCAAGTCTTTGGGTGTACTCGTGACACAGCTCTGTGATCTGTTCCTCCCAATCGCCACTGACATTACATTGATGGCCCAGATAAGGAAATGTGTTGTGACGCTCATACAGTCGGATAGGTTTCTGCGTTAATGAGAAGGCAGGGGGTTTGTCAGACTGATTTATACCATCTATTTCTTCCGCTGCGTTTTTCATAGAATGCAGCACATTCTGTATGTTTGATGTCCAAACCTGACCACCTCATGAGCTCATCTGTGCAGAGGAGCATGTTGGACATGACACTCTCATCTCGTCCGCATAGCCTTGCACTGGGTTTGGGGATCGCACACCTGCTGGCGCACACTGGCACATCCAATTCAGCCAGGATTTGAGAATGTGGTCAGTGATTTAAGGTGGTGTTAGATGACAACGATGCAACCGGTGATATTTTTCTGCGTTTGACCCGGTCATTTAGACGTAAATGGAGGTTTTACATTCAGAGTAGCAGTTGCATTTATGTTGGCGCAAACTCTTTTCATCTGTTTGCAATTGCAAATACAGTTTAAAAGACAAATAGGAAGTGGTCTGTTGCTATTTTCGGGATTCTGATTGGCTAACATGGGCTTGAGCTTGTTGTTACACTGCCACCTACAGGTTTGGCATGCTCTTGATGGCATATAAAAACAAAAACTTTTCTGAAAACTGATGAGAAAACTGAGGTGTGCATGATGCTATTTTTGAAAACGGAGAGGGTGAAATGTCCGTTTATGAAAATAGCCGGCCACGTGTACAGTAAATAAGTCTAATAAGTAAATAAGCCTAAGTTTCTGTGAGATCCCCAGCTGGTGCATATTGCGTCACCTGAAGCTTTGATAGTCTTTTAAGGAAGGCCTGTGATAGATTACAATAATCAACCCTGCTGGAGATGCATGAAAATGCATGAAGGAGATTTTCTAAATCATGTTTTGGCAACAAATGGCAATGTGTTTGAGGTGGTAAAAAGCTGATTTAGTTATTGCTTTCAAGTGGCTGTTCAAATTGTGATAACTGTCAATTAAGACACCAATAATTTGAATCCTT
>NC_055963.1:35629897-35649897 GCF_018492685.1 Alosa sapidissima | reverse complement strand
AGGCGGAAGAGAGAGAAGTGAGGAGTTGTTCGCCGTGTTCTACAGTACTGTGCTCTACTCCTGCGTGTGTGTGTGGGAACGGGCCTGTTTCAAATCCGGCCAATACTGGGACTGTGTGGCTGACACACACACACACACACACGCACACGCACACGCACACACACACACACACAACTGCTCAGTGGATTCTACCGGCACAGGGGTCATGAAGTCAGATGGAGAGGATGGTAATCCTGGTGAGTGTTAGTGTGTGTGTGTGTGTGTGTGTGTGTGTGTGTGTGTGTTCATGTACATGCATTTGTGTGTGTTCAAGTTGGATCTGCTTAGACAGGGAGTAGAATAGTGTTGTGATGGCAGCCAAAGCTTGGCAAATGAGAGAGGGGTTTTGAGACCAGAAAGACAGGTTCTCTCTCTCTCCCTCCCCCCGATCTCTCTCCTTCTCTTTCTGTCTGTGTTTCAGTGGAAAGGCATGTGTGTGTGTGTGTGTGTGTGTGTGTGTGTGTGTGCAAATCAGCTGTTTAAAGTGACGGGAACTTAAGACAGAGTCCGTTACTCATTGTTTTTATTTGAAATGCATACCCTGTGTGTGAGTGTGGGAGGGTGTGTGTGTGTGTGTGTGTCTTAGTGTGGGTGTGTGTTATTTGCTCCCACTGAAGCTAAGCAGAAATTCACCTGCATGTCTGACATAGGGGCACACTCACACATACACACACACACACACACACACACACACACACACTGTAAACAAGTCCTCCTCAGTATAATTCGTGTTGTTTGTGTAGTGGACTGTGATGGTGACTCTGACTGGACGACATCATTTCCTGATGGCCCAAATATCAGCTACCAGAATTTACTCAGTGTCCGTTAGTGTTCAAAAACGTAACTTCAATAGTCATTATGCTGTGTGTGTGAGAGAGTGTGTGTGTCTGCGTGTGTGTGTGTGCGTGTGTGTGTGTGTGTGTGTGTGCATGTGTGTACGCTGGTCTCACCACCTTATGTTGTATATTGCTATGTTCTCTCTCTGTGTGTGTGTGTGTGTGTGTGTGTGTGTGCTCGTGTGCTCTGGTCTCACCACCGTGTGTTGTATATTGCTATGTTCTCGGTGTGTGTGTGTGTGTGCATGTGTGTGCGCTGGTCTCACCACCGTGTGTTGTATATTGCTATGTTCTCGGTGTGTGTGTGTGTGTGTGTGTGTGTGTGTGTGTGTGTGTGTGTGTGTGCGTGTGTGTGTGTGTGTGTGTGCTCGTGTGCTCTGGTCTCACCACCGTGTGTTGTATATTGCTATGTTCTCGGTGAATTCCAGGGGGTTTTGTGGTGAACTGTCACATTTCTCATGACTCAGGGGTGTGTTGATAATGTTTGTGTTTGTGTTTGTGTTTG
Organism: Alosa sapidissima; assembly: GCF_018492685.1. Taxonomy (NCBI): domain Eukaryota; kingdom Metazoa; phylum Chordata; class Actinopteri; order Clupeiformes; family Clupeidae; genus Alosa; species Alosa sapidissima. Next base: position 35,648,517 of record NC_055963.1, on the reverse strand, counting down.
TGGTGTGTGTGTGTGTGTGTGTGTGTGTGTGTGTGTTTGTTTGTGTGTTTTCTCTGTCATAAATGTTTATTGGATTATAGTCTATTCATCACCTTGAGAGCCTCTTGAAGCCTGTGATGTCATGCTTTTATTACAGTGCTGATATTGGATTTGGGCACAGTAAGGGCTTTCAGACATGCGTGGAAGACCGGAGGTTCTGCGGTGGGGCCGTTTATTTGAACGACATAACCGGTCATATGAAAGTCCGAACTTAACCGGTTGTTCTACTACTCCCCCCCGAGTATTTCCTCCGGACATTATGTAAATGTGCTGTGTCTGAACGAAGCGTAGAACATGTGGTTAAGATTCAGTGTGTTCCACAGTGTGTGTTCTAGATTGTGTGTTCTTCATTCTAGATTGTGTGTTCTTCAGTGCGTTCCACAGAGTGTGTACTAGATTGTGTGTTCTTCAGTGTGTGTTCCACAGTGTGTGTTCTAGTCTTTGTCTCATGCTTATGACATGTAAAGCATCTCAGGTCACAGTCTCATTCTGATGACACATAGTGAAGTGACGAGTGTGTGTGTGTGTGTGTGTGGTAAGCATCTCAGGTCACAGTCTCATTCTGCTTTGTGCCGAGAGTCTCCCGTCTAGTTGCCGTGTCAATCTAATGACATGTGACACATCTGTAGCTACCGTCTCATTTTGATGACACGTACAGTTTTGGCTTTGGCCCACTGATCTCATTCTGTAGGGGTCAGGGCCATACATAGACAATAAAAGAAATGGACGAACAGACTCGTTTTCAATGGGAGGGCGCCGAGTCAAATTTAACAATTTTTCAGTTGGTCCCCCCAGTACTGCGCAGACTCGCACTTAACTTTGTGATGTTAGCCATCGAACTGAATCTTGTAACTCATATGATAGATACACAGAAATTCTTCTCACACTTCCTTCGCCTTCAAAGTCATCAAAGTTAAACATTTATTTATGTTTTATTATTAATATCATCCTCACTTGATATCATGTCGTGTTAATGTTGAAACTACCACACATGATCATCTTCAAAAACAGTCATGGTAAAACAAAACAAAAAAGTTATAGCCTTGAAGCTAATCTTCTTTCCACTTTTCCGACCTATAGTCATTCCATTGAAAACCTCTGAAATGATTATCGTTAGTGCCGTTTTTCATTAGGTTTACTTGCCTCTATGCAATGCTTTACCTTAACATACAATGCTATTGTAGGCTACATAGCTTTGTTCATGAGTTTCCGTGCTGGCTGGACTGAGCTTCGTATCCAAACAATACGGTTATCTCCCTAGGTGCGTTAGCTTCCCTACAACCGGACATGCTAAACATTCTTCTTACGGGAACGTTACGTACGAGGTAGTCGAGTCTTGTTTTGCCTTTTATTGTTTATGTAGATAACACAGAAGCTACAATATCGGCACAGGATATATGCTATATGAAGTTATGGGAGTTCAAAAAAATCCTAAAATGAATGGGCTTCTATGGGGGTTAGCAGAGAAGTGGTCCCTCCAGCCTTCATTGATTCTTCTACTTTCGGGAATTGGCCTGCCCCCTTGGTCAGTGCTTTGTCCCGGGAGTCTATTCTAGTTTCGGTCCCACACTGATGACATGAAAAGCACCTGTAGCCAGTCTGATGTTGATGACACATTCCACAGTATCAGTTGGGCAGGTGGAGATCTAGGGTGGGTCAGGAGAGAGCGTCTTCAGACACTCGCCAAACATGTTTACAGATTCTACACGGAACGAGGCAACACATTTCCCATAGGTCACTGCGGTTAGTTTCACAACAGAACAAGGCAACACATTTCCCATAGGTCTCTGTGGTTTGTTTCACAACAGAACGAGGCAACAGATTTCCCATAGGTCATGCACTATAAGAAATAATATGTAACTATAAGAAAGCTTTATGTTAAATATGTTCAACAAGGTCCACAGTAGTCCATGCAAATATGAAACAGAGGACTCTGGGATAAGGACACTCAAACACACATACACACACACACACACACACACACACATACGGGGTAAGGGGAAAGGGGGGGGAGACTCAAACATAAGACAGATTGAAGACACAGAGAAAGTTCAAAGGTCGCTAAATTCTCCCTGGCCAAAGTGTGGGCTACATTTTGAGTGTGTGTGTGTGTGTGTGTGTGTGTGTGTGTGTGTGTGTGTGTGTGCGCTCAATTCTCCCTGGCCAAAGTGTGTGCTACATTTGGAGTATATTCTCTCCTTCTCTCTCAGGCATGTGGGAGTGTGTGTGTGTGTGTGTGTGTGTGTGTGTGTGTGTGACCAATAGGTCCTCCAGGTCCAAACCATATTATGGTATTCCCTTTTACAGCCTCCAAAAGACAATGATACCAAATTGCGTAAGATATTTTCTTTGATGCATTAGCTTTGACAGAACAACCAAATACATACATTATTGAGGGCTGCATAGGTTGCCGGTGCCTAGAAACACCCCTGCTAGTGTCACACACACACACACACACACACACACACACACACACACACACACTCACACACACATGAAAAGGCCTTTGTAGTAGTTTGTGAATTCCTCAATAGAGTGTAATATAAGCTGAGAACAGTCTCATTGTCATCCACTGGTCGGACCGATAGAATCTTGCGTTCAGACACACACACACACACACACACACACACACACACTTTTCCTGGAGTGGATTAAGCTAGCGGATCTGGAACGTTCTGCCAAGATGGTTCTGATATACTATCTGTCTCTACGCTGAGTACCACTGCTCTTCACCTTAGTATGCCCGCAGAAGGTACACTCACACAAACACACACACACACACACACACACACAGACCCACAACACACAAGCACACACACACACTGTGCCATCAGCAGGTTAACACTTGCAACTGCAGTCTGCTATTACACATTCATACACACATACACATTTGCCACACACATATCTGCACACATAGACAGAAACGTAGTCAAACAGTCACACACACAAGCAAACACACACACACACACACACACACACACACACACACACACACAAGCAACCACACACACACACACACACACTCACACACACACACCATTTGTTTGTCTGTTTTTCTAGGTTAAGGCTTAGCTAGAAACTGGCTTCTTGAAATGCAACCTTTTCACAACCTTGTCATAGACACAGGTACTCTCTCTCTCTCTCTCTCTCTCACACTACACACACACACACACACACACACACACACACACACACACACACACACACATATAGACAAAGAGTGTGTTGTTTAAACATGACATCTGCTGATCACACAGTGCAATGTTGACAACAACAGATTGTGTTGTGAAAACATTGTGCCTGCAAAATGGCCTCACACACACACACACACACACACACACACACACACACACGTCCCCTGCAGAGTGGGCTATTTTCAGATGAATGAATGCTCTACAGTCTACAGATACACAGTGACGGCAATGCTTACTCACTGAGTTAATCTCAAGTGTGAATTCATAGCGCTGTGTGTGTGTGTGTGTGTGTGTGTGTGTGTGTGTGTGTGTGTGTGCGTGTGCTTACTCACATAGAGTGTCTGCAACCTGCTCTCTGTAGCTTGAATGTGACTTCATACGTAACTTCTCCCCCCCCCCTCTCTGTCTCTCTCTCTCTCTGTGAGTGCATCTCTTCTCTGTTGCTAGAGGTGCCACAAAACTGATCTTAAGATCCTGCTGTCTGTCTGTGACTGTCTCTCTGTGTCTGACAGACTCAGTGTATGTTTGTGTGTGTGTGAGAGAGAGTGAGAGTTCATGTGTGTGTGTGCATGTGCGTTTGTGTGAGTCTGTGTGTTTGCGTGTGCATGCATGTGTGTGTGTGAGTGTGTACGTGTCAGGGTAAGAGAGGATATGTGGAATGTATTTTGAGTATGAGGAATGTAGTCTATATGTTTGGTGCTTTGGAAAGATGTGACAAAACAGACAATAGAATAGAATAGAATAGAATAGAATAGAATAGAATACTGTAGAATAGAATATAGAGCTCTATATTTGATGTTTATGTTCATAAATTGCCACTCTGAGCGCTCCGAGCATAGCCTGGCGGGCCATCCTATATCATTGAAATGTATAGTCTGGCATCGAACCATTCACCTCGCTTAATCCAAGGGGCGGGCAGAGAATTGTCTTTCAAACTGCCTAGGCATGCAATAAGCCAGCGCTACGACCATATCCGTATCCGGTCGGCAAAACGGCAAATACATCCTTCTTCGAAAGGAATGACTTAAGTGCATTGTGTTGCTCAACTTTCAAAGAAAAGCACAAGTCCAACTCCTCCAAAGTTGACGCCAACGCCGATTCAAAGAACCGCTCTTCGTTCGCCATAGCCACCTCCCTTGTTGTTCACCGTCGCAGGACTGTCGTTATCCTGTTAAGCCCGCCTTAAGACTCTCTAACAAAATAGAGCGCTGTGATTGGATGAGGTCCACGGCGTCAGCCAATAGAAAACCCTATGGTTTGATACTAGACGTACAGGCTGAGCAAATTAATTTGCCGCCGCTAGGGTGCGTCTAGATTTCTAGGCTACTCCGAGCACACTTAACTGTTCGTAAATTCATAATTATCGTGTATTTAATCAGAGCTTCAACTCTCAGAGTGTCCAGAGTGTGTCAGATTGAATTCACGAACGTACCCCTAGAGAGAGGCTTTATACGGCTCTGGAATAGAATAGAATAGAATATACAGTAATTAAAGGGCATTGATTAGAGTTAAGTAAAACCAGATTGAAGTGAGTTATGAGAGAGGACGCTCCACTGAACTTCCTGATCTTACACCCCCATCTGTTCTTGATGTCTCGCCAGAAACAAGCTCCGCATCAGGGTAGAGGTCTAGACTCTCATCCACTTTATATTCTCTTCCTAGCTCAACACACACACACACACACACACACACACACACACATTCTGCCTATCCTGATTGTCTCATGCACTCAAAATACACACACACACACACACATAATCCCTCATACGTCAAACTCAGACTCTTGACCTTGTCAGACTGCTGAACTCTTATTCTCATTCATGCCAGCTAGTGTGGGGTGTGGACTTGAGTGTGTATTAGTGCAGTACAGTGAGGTGTTAGTGTGAAGTATACTAGAGTGCGTGCGTGCATGCACGTGTGAGTGTGTATTAGTGCAGTACAGTGAGGTGTTAGTGTGGAGTATACCAGAGTGTGTGTGTGTGTTTAAGGCCACAGGGGATGCAACATGGTTAACCTTCATGTGAACGTGACATGAGAGGCTGACGCTGGGCTATTGACTGGAGAGAGAGAGAGAGAGAGAGAGAGTGTGTGTGTGTGATTGTGGACCTCCTGATGGCTTAGCGTTCTTCAGCAGCAGAGAAGGGGAACCAAGGACAGAACCTTCTGTAATATAACCTAGCCTGCCATCCCCTGCAGCTCAGATACACCACACACACACACACACACACACTCACATATGTACACACCATTCATATCTACCAGCACAGAGAAGGTTTGTCTGTCGATGCACTTGTGTGTGTATAGTGTGTGTATAGTCTGTGTGTGTGTCTGTGTATAGTGTGTGTGTCTGTGTATAGTGTGTGTCTGTGTTGTAACGCATGCTGGCTCACGCATGAGCTACATAAGGGAGTTCCACGCCAGAATGAGTAAATAAAGAATATTTATTAAAGTAATATACGAGAAAGTCAGTGTAGTGAATAAAAGCAAGGTGTAGTGCGAGTGTATGTCTAGGGATATGTTCAAACAAAACAAGAAGACGACGGTCGAGAGGAGAGGAAGCCCATCTGCACTTGGAACCCAGGCCTTCAAATACAGGTGCTCATCAGGGCAATACCAAACACCTGCACATCTCGGGCAACCTGCTTCACACAGAGACAGACAAACATGAGCGCAAGTGGGCGGGGCCAGTGGAGACCTGGCAGGGTCGTAACAGTGTATAGTGTGTGTGTGTATATAGTGTGTGTGTGTGTGTGTGTATAGTGTGTGTGTGTGTGTGTAGTGTGTTTGTGTACAGTATAGTGTGTGTGTGTGTGTGTGTGTGTGTGTATAGTGTGTGTGTGTGTGTGTGTAGTGTGTTTGTGTACAGTATAGTGTGTGTGTGTGTGTGTGTATAGTGTGTGTATAATGTGTGTGTGTGTAGTGTGTGTGTGTGTGTGTGTGTGTGTGTGTGTGTGTAGTGTTTAGCGTTTAGCAGCTGAGCAGGCCAGTGTTCTCTCTGTCTCCCTGGTGACCAGCTTTCCTCTCCTCTTCCTCTTCAAGCGTATTGAGGCGTGAAATAGGCTGGGTAACACACACACACACACACACACACACGCACACACACACCACGCACACACACACTATAGGCTGGGTTCCTCTGTTTCTCTTTCTCACTCTGACACACACACATACACACACACACAACTACACACTTAACATGTTTTGTGCACACATCCATATACACACACACTCTACACAAACACACAACACACACACACACACATTGCATACATACACACATTGGTTGAGCGAGAGAACTGATTCTTAGATCTGAACTTGACCATTGTTTTCTTAGGCTTACCATTTCAGGATTAGGTCATTTGGATTTGTGTGCGTGTGTGTGTGCGCGTGTATGTGTGTGCGTGTGTGTGTGTGCCTGGATGTGTGTGTCTGTGTGTGTGTGTCTGCGTGTGTGCCTGTGTGTGCCCTTTGTGTGTCTGTATGTGTGCCTGTGTCTGTGTGTGTGTGTGTATCTCTCTTTCACTCACACACACCTTCTTGCTCTTGTCATTTCTAATTTTCTTCGCCCTTTTCGGAACACATTTTCTACACAGTGAGACATAGAAAGAGATGCGTAGAGAGTGAGAGATTGCCGGAAATGGCCATTGCATTTAAAAACTTTATTGGTGTCCTCAATTCGACAGTGACATGGTCATACTGTGTCAAAACATGAACCGTTTATGTTATAACTTGCTTGTACCTCTGTAAAGTGTGTTTTCCACTGCTGCTGCTTCAGCTTTCTCAACCGCAATTACCACAAGTTTGAAAACGCTCCCTCCCCTTCCACTATTTGGGCAAGATGGTGTCCGTTAAGGGCGAAAAGTGTCCAGCGTTCCACACTCAGCTTTTTGACCGTAATGAGTGCACTGGGGACTTGCAGCGCCCTTTGCACCGTTGGAATTTTCAGTGTGAACGCCCTCACGCACTCAAACTGAGTAAGTGCAGAAGTACGCGATTTGAGACATAGTCTGTGTGTGCAGTGATATCTCACTAATAGTGGTCTGGCTGTTTGGCTGTTGAATCACTGAGGGCTTGTAATCTTAGTCTTAGTCATATTAGTGCCTGATACTCTCCTCTCTGTATACATATATCATTCTGTCTGACACACACACACACACACACACACACACACACACACACACCTGGTGTTTTCTTCACTAGCTTGCTCCACTGAAGGGGACGAGTGGAATAAAGTGATAGAGAAAACGAGTGAAATGGAGAGATAGAGAGGAGGAGGAGTGGAATGGAGTGATAGAGAGGAGGAGGAGTGGAATGAGAGAGATAGAGAGGAGCCAGGGAAGAGATGAGGAGAAAGAGGGATAGAGAGAATGAGGGATGGAGGAAGATAGAGGAATGTGAATCCTGAGGCATATGAAAGAGAGAGAGAGAGGATGCAGGAATGTAAATCATAAAGTGTGTGTGTGTGTGTGTGTTGAGGGGCTCCTGTGGGTCTGTCTCTGATAAGCAGCATTGCTTCTCGGATTAGCCAGACGATATCTGATCATCAGACACGCGCACACACACACACACACACACACACACACACACACACACACACACACACACACACACACACACACACACAGAGAGATCTGTAGCCTGCAGGGTCTCCTGTGTGAAGCTCAGATCTCCCCTGTGATGTCCGTGTGAGATAACCACAGCACATCTGTACACTCTCTCTCCTCAAGCCAGCATCACACGCACTCATTGGACCTTCACCAAGCACCTGGCCAATCACATGCTAGGTTGTTGGTCTGTGCATGGCCAATACTGTTATGTAATGATCTAACTCATAGCATTTGTTAACTAGCACCCCATGCATAATCATATGTCAGCTAGAACGGCTTGTTTAGACATGGCAGACGCTACTGCAGTGTGTGTGTGTGTCTGTGTGTGTGTGTGTGTGTGTGATTGTGAGGTGCTAGACTCATTCAGTTTCAGCTGATGGACAGGAGAAAATCTCACCTCCTTTTCCCTCTCCTTCACACAAACTCACACACTCTGTCTTTCTTTCTCTCTCTCTCTCTCAGATATGCTCATTCACTCACTCACTTATCCTGCCCCTTCCCCCCTCCCCACACACACACTCACACACACTCCTCCTCTGCAAGGTCTCCAGTGCTGTGTGACTGCTGGCAGTGAGCAGCAGCTGAAATTGGACGAGGAGGTCAGACGTGATGGGAGACGACAGCAAGCGTCCAGAGAAAAGAGGAGAAAATGAGAATGGCTTTCCACAGGAGGAAGGGAGAGAGAGAGAGAGAGAGAGAGAGAGAGAGAGAGAGAGAAAGAAGGAGAGGGGATGGAGAGAAAGAGAAGGAGAGAGGGAGAGAGAGAAGGAGGGAAAGCGAGAGAATGGAAAGAGAGAAATGTATAGAGAGCAAGAAACATACAGACAGTGAGAGAGAGAGAGAGAGAGTGCTGAGAGACAGATAGAAAGAGGCTGTAGTACTCGAGTCCGCTCTTGGACTCGAGACGTTTTTTTATGGTATCGGACTTTTCTTGGACCCGCTGGTATTTGGACTCGGACTTGTCTTGGTGTTGCCAAATATTCTACTTCTTCTACTACTTCTACGAGTCCAGCACGGGCTCAAAACTATATCTAGTTTTCTAAATTAGAAATCTACACTCTTAAAACTAGATCTAGTTTTCTAAATTAGAAATCTACACTCAAGAAGGTCTAATTGATTCAAACTCTATAATGGCTGTGTATTGACATCACAGAACTCATCTTTTACATGCAAAAGTAGAAGCTCATAATATCAACAGAAGTAGTTGGGTAGTTATAGGGAAGGAAGTAGCATAGACAACTAGAAATGCAATTCCGAGGAATTACACGAGGGGATGCAATCTGCTGGTTAGGGTGCTGGTGGGGCTGTTGAGCTAGCTGGTTGGTAGGGTAATTGTGATACCTGCAAAGGTGCTTTTGGAGTAACCAAATTTGAATCTTGTGTGACATGGCATTCTTGAGATATCACATTCAAGGTGTTTTTGACCTTGACATTTGACCTTCAACCTCCAACATCAACTCACTTCACCTTTGAGTCTATAAAAACACTCGTACCAAATTTGAAGCATGTACGTCAAGCCGTTCTGGAGATATAATGCTGAATGCATGAGATATGGCTGGGACTTTTATTTTGACACACAGGAAACACTTTAACAGGATGTGTCGTTCAGGTAGAGCTAGATTGTATGCCTAGAACCTGAGACAGTTGGATTTCTCACAGTTGACACCAGAGCCATATAAAGGTAGAGTTGCGACAATGGGTGTTCAAAATTCGTTAAGGTCACGTGGTTCATGTAAACTTCAAATAGTTCCCGGAAGTGATTGACAATGGATTAGAATGCATTAAATAGGCTACTGTTCAATGATAGACAGAGCCACGATTTTGGTTAATTGACAGTCAATAAATGCATTGATATACAATATTTATAACACAGTGTAATTATTGTGTAAACTATGTAGTTATCCTACCATTACAACAATATTAAATTAAATTCCAGACCTTATATCTTAGCCTGCTATATAAGGTGACGTTTTTTTCCGCCCTTTTACGTATGTGTCACTTAATATTAATTTCTGTACAAAATCAAGACGGGAGATTCTTTAGAAAACGCAATTGCACCCACCAAATAAGTGTATCTAAATCATCGCTATATAAAATAAATGACCTCGTACAGTGACTCGAAAAGCTGTGAACAGTGTTTTTGAGACTGCGTGTAGCCTACAAAAGCGCATGGAGCTCCTGTGAAATTTTGATTGCAACGAGAAACTGTAACACAGCTAGTCTAACATTACTTGTTTGAGCTTTCTACCCTGCGTTTCCTCTGGTAGTCACTGATCTGAGCTAATGAGCGAATTACCTAGCCAAGCCTAGCCTATCGTCGCGGCAGAATAAAAAAAAGTTTAAAAGTTTTTTAACATCTCCAGTTTAATGGTGGGCATTCTAAGTTAACCGTAGCATTCGACCTACCTATTTAGTAACCCCATGGTAATGCGAGTGATCATAATAAAATATAAAACGTGACATGTAAGTCTTTCGATAAATAACCAGGATATGAACTCATAAACATGAACAGCATTTTGTCATCGTTTGTCATTCACCGTGCTGTGAACAGCAGATGCTAGGCTAAAGAGCTTGAGATTCTGACAGGTGAGCACCTGGAAATGGTGTGCATTGTGTCAGAAAATAGCAATTTGATCAGTGATCATGCATCATCAGCGCAAGCTTGGTTTGAAACTTTCCGGGGATGGGGATTTTACACGATCCTTCATCACTGGGCTAGTGTGCCCTGCTGTGTTAATATGACCTGCTGATGCTAACAGCTGCAGCTCCCTCAAATCTAGGTTCTCTCATGCATAGGCTAGCTTTTGCCAATAGAGCTGGTAAGTCCCGCCCTTTCCGCTGGACCTCTAGATTGAAAAATCGTCAATGCAAGTGAATGTGAGAAAATAATTATTTTCTGGTCTCTTTTGATTTGTGCCATGAATGTGAACATATGTTGTCTGTGAATTTTTAATATAAATTTTCGTGTAAAGAATGCTACAATTGAGCGGGTAGAAGTTTGATGCAGTTAAACTTTGTGTGAGAGCACTTTGTGGACTACAACTTTCCGCTAGACGACAGATCACTAGTTTCCCATAACAACCATCAGTTGGTCGAGATGTAGAGGGTTATTAAGATCGACTTTGAACACAGTGAACCATACAACTTTACAATCACACTGTATCGTAGTGTTAATGTGTTGAGTGAAGCTAGACATGTTTCAAATATTTTTGTTACCATGTGTGTTTATTCCTGCCGTTACAAAAACTAGCATCTCAGTTAATGTTAGCGATTAGAGCTAGCTCACGTCACAGGCGACATGTAGTCTTTCTCGTTATGTCTTTTCCACAACTGATAGCCGAAGAATCATATAATATACTGTCAAATTCGTAACATGAAAAATTATATAAAAAATTCACAGACGACATATGTTCACATTCATGGCACAAATCAAACGGGACCAGAAAATAATTATTTTCTCACATTCACTTGCATTGACGATTTTTCAATCTAGAGGTCCAGCGGAAAGGGCGGGACTTACCAGCTCTATGAAAATGAATGCAAAATAAAAAAAAAAACAGTCCTGCTCCTAACTGAAGAAACGTTTACGTTACCAACAATGTTAACAACAAACTCAGTTTCACTGCTACAAGTAGGCCTACAAAGTTGGCTGTAAATATGCTTCGCCATATTTAACGAACCAGCTAGCTTTGTGATAACAAAATCTTACCTTTTATGTGTTTAGTCCACTGAAAGTTATCCACATATCAAACGATTAAATCCACAGTTATGGAGGAATTGTTTTGGGGAAGCAGTTGCACTTTATGCCACTTTAAAATTAAACCACTTAAATCCATAGCCTAGATGAGCATTGCATAATGTTACAACTATGTTGACATGATGGTAAAGCTAAATGCCCAAGACACGTCACGTCATAAAAGTTGTAGGCTACAAACGCAAAAACTTAATGACAGCTCGTTTGTGGTGTTGCCTAGTGCTGCCTAATTGAAATGGTATAGGCAAGGTTTATCTTATATTAGGTTTTTATGTGTGGCACATTTATTGGGCTTTAGCCTCTTTTAATTTATTTGATAAGAAACTGATAGAAACTGAGCAGCAGAAAAGCTGTCATAGTCGATACATAAATAGTTTATTATTATAATTAGGTTATTAATACTATTACTTTACTACTATTACTGTTGTTACTGTTATTATTATTATTATTATTATTATTATTATTATTCGGATGAGCCAATAATGTAAATCTGAGTCTGAAATGTTGGCTACAAACAGTCTGTAACTGCACTGCTGCTATTATAAATTGTTAACTTTAGGGAACTATTTGAGGCTTCCATTAGCCGCCATTGTTGAAAAAAAATGGAACATTAGCGTCAATGGAGTTGTCGCAACTCTACCTTTATATGGCTCTGGTTGACACCTGTGCCAGTGTTCTGATTAGCCTGGGAACTGCTCTGAGAACTACTTAACGAGCGCAGCTGGCTCTATTATGACATCACAGCCCCCATCCAAGTCTATAGGGGAAAAATACACTTTTAATTACAAATATCTCAAAAAGTATAAACTTCTCAAAAATGAAAAACGGATAGGACGGTAAAGCCTTGGAAGATCTACGGAACGGTGTTTGAACCAAATTTGTACGTTCAGCGGTTTGGGCTGAATAGCGTACACAAAAAGGTAAAAAGAAAAATAATAATAACTAGAAATGCAATTCCAAGGAATTACCAGTGCATGAAAATGCTAAAGTTATGATGTAAAATATCATGTATAGTTAAAACAGATAATACAGATATGGTTACTACGGTGATGCTAGGATAGACATGGTGGTTGCATAGCTTAATAAAAGTTGATAGTTTAAAAGTAGACTGTTTAAAAGCTGAATGTAGATAGTTTAAAAGTTGTTGATAGACAGCTAGTTTAATAGATAGTTTAATGATAGTTTAAAAGTAGACCATTTAAAAGTTGAAGGTAAATAGTTTAAAAGTTGTTGACAGACTGGAAGTTTAATGAATGTTGATATTTAAATAGTTTAATGGCTGTGTATAGGTAGATATTTGACGATAACTGAAAGTTGGAATGGCTCTAATGTTTGCTAGCAGTTATGCTAAGATTTTTAACTATGCTAACCATGCTACTTAGCAAATGTTTTATAGCAGTGCTAGCAATGCTAACCATGCTACTTAGCTAACTTAGCTAACGTTTTCTAGCAGTTTAATGAATGTTGATATTCAAATAGTTTAATGGCTGTGTATAGGTAGATATTTGACGATAACTGAAAGTTGGAATGGCTCTAATGTTTGCTAGCAGTTATGCTAAGATTTTTAACTATGCTAACCATGCTACTTAGCTAATGTTTTATAGCAGTGCTAGCAATGCTAACCATGCTACTTAGCTAACTTAGCCAACGTTTTCTAGCAGTTTTGCTAAACATGCTAACTATGTTAGCAATGCTACTTAGCTAACTTAACTAATGTTTTCTAGCAGTTTTGCTAAACATGCTAACTATGCTAGCAATGCTACTTAGTTAACTTAACTAATGTTTTCTAGCAGTTTTGCTAAACATGCTAACTATATTAGCAATGCTAACTATGTTAACCATGTGACTTAGCTAACCTAGCTTATCATTTTTAGTAGTTATGCTAACTATGCTAATTGTGTGATTTAGCTAACCTAGCTAATCATTTTTAGTAGTTATGTTAACTATGCTAACTAGCATGCTAACAATGTTAACATCCTAACTATGCTAATTATGTGACTTAGCTAACCTAACTAATCATTTTTAGTAGTTATGCTAACTAGCATGCTAACTATGCTAACCATGTTACTTAGCTAACTTAGCTAATCATTTTTAGCAGTTTTGTTAAAAATGCTAACTATGCTAACTAGCTACAGTGGGTAGGAGTCATAGTCGATGACAAGTAACAGTTACAATGGCTGAACTTTTAAAAAGTTCAGTAGTTTAAAGGGATAAATTGTTTAATAGTGAAATATTGTAGTGAGGACATTTATTTTGAAACAGTTTTTGGCAGAGGAAGCAGTTGAACAGGATGTGTAGTCTTAATAGGGCCAGTTTGTATGCTTAAAGCCTGAGACTGGCAGTTGATCCAGGTGGCCTGAACACCTGCCATAGGATTCTAATTGCTTAACGGCCGTATTATGATGTCACAATCGGCAATGTTAAGTCTATGGGGATTTTTAAAAAGTTTTTCTTTAATAGTTTAAAAAGTATAAAAGTTTCAAAGTTGAAAAGTCATACCAACCCAATCTGTTTGAAGACCTACGTTACAAAGTTTGAATGAAGTTTCTAAGTTAAACTGTTCAAGAGAAATTGCGTACGGAAAAAGTGGTAAGTGGAATAAGAAGAAGAAGTAGAAGAAGTTGCCTAGGAAGAACAGTACAGTGCATTTTCATGCACTGTAATAAGAAGAAGAAGTTGCCTAGGAAGAACAGTACAGTGCATTTTCATGCACTGTAATAATAATAAGTCTCCGGATTTCAATAGAGGGGATGCATCCCCTCTATTGAAACGATTCATTGAGTTACTCGAATAACTCGATTACAAAAATTACTCGAGGCAAAAACCCTGCCTCGAAGCCTCGTTAAATTTCTATGACGCGCACTATACGCGCAGGGATCTGATTGTTCCACACGGACCGTTGTTCAGGAAGCACACCACTAGCGCGTGAATCGTACATTCTGAATTTAGCTGGCGAGATGGTGGAGTCAAGATATCCATAAATGGCAGAGAATGTCTAAAGTTTTGGGATCATTACATACTCAAAAAGGAAAAGAACAAGCATCTGAACCTAAATATCCACTCCATGCTGTTTCACCAAGCGTCAATAAAGTAGGCTAGGCTATTTATCAATCTATCTAGCCTATCTATCATCTATCTACGTAGCCTATAGCCTACATTGATGTTGGCTGATTTTAATCACATACTGTATTTGTAGCGATGTCATGATGGCTTGTTTAGCTTTGATGTTTTTAAGTAAGTAAACTTATTCACGTTCAATTGCAAGACAGTATGCCTAAAAAAGAACCCCTCACACACATGCATGCACCCTCATCTTTCCTCACGCACCGCACGCGTGCACACACACACACACACACACACACACAGGTTGCTAGGTTACCATAGCAAATAGGCTCACCCCAGAAATGATTTTTTAGTAGCCTAATGGTAAAATTATTTGTTAGTAGCCTAATGGTAGGCTATTTTTTAGTAGCCTAATGGTAAAATTATTTGTTAGTAGCCTAATGGTAAATGCTGCAGGTGTAGAAATCTACATAAAACAGATATTTATGTTGATGTCAGGTCTAGATTACAGCATGAAACTTGTTGTAGGCTACACATTAATACATTAAATTGCTTTCCCTCTTCTCCCTCCGAGCACTTCACAACATAGTATGGGCAGCTTTGTTCGCCCAGCTAAGTCATGCACAAGAGGCTGCAATTTTACAGAGAGCATTTTGAACATTATTTAATTGATGGCACTGATACTTAAAAACACTAAATGGGTAAATTGCAATAAATGGGCTTAGTTTTGTAGCCTAATGTTGGAGTTAGAATAAATACCTCTGTGCCAATTGCTTGATCATTTTACAGCCATGTCATTTTCGTTATGCATTATGTGTTTTGGTTGTTTAAAAATGCAAAAAAAAAATTAATCGATAAAGTGCTAGATTAATCTATTACAAAAAGAATCGATAGCTGCAGCCCTAGTCTCCACTAGTTCTCTGGTCTCTTGGCCTGGTCTCCACTAGTTCTGGACTTGGACTTGTCTTGGACTCAACAAAGATGGTCTTGACAACAACCCTGGAAAGAGGGAGAGATAGAGAGAGTCCTGTGAAAGAGAGAGAAAATTTGAGATACAAAGGGGTAGCTAGAGGGAGAGAGTCCTGAGAGAGAGAGAGAGAGAGGGGGGGGGGGGGGGGGGAAGAGGGATAGAGTCCTGAGAAAGAAGAGGGATAGTCCTGAGAGAGAAGAGGGAAATAGGGAGAGAGAGATAGAGTCCTGAGAGAGAGATGGAGAGAGGGAGAGAGTCCTGCTCGTCCTTATTGCCTAAATCAGAACCAGTTAACAGCCTCATTTTCCTGCCTGAACTACAGCCAGCAGGGTCAAGTCAATCTGTCGGTGTGTGTGTGAATGTGTGTGTTTGTGAGAATGTGTGTGTGTGTTTGTGTTTGTAAGAGAGAGAACATTTTCATGTCTGGCACACACACACTCACACTCTCTCTCCAACACACACACATACATTACACACACACACACACACACTCTCTCTCTCTCTCGTTCTCCAACACACACATGCAGATACACACCGTGCCTCTCACATGCATACATATAGTAGATCCTGTTTTGTGAAGTTTAATCAGTGTCAAAGTTGTGTGTGTGTGTCTGTGTGTGTGTGTGTGTGTGTCCTCCAGGCACGCTCATTCCCATGCTTCAGCAGGTAATTCTGCAGGCCCTGCCTTTAAGCTGTCCCTGTGTTTCTATGGCAACATTCCTGTCATTCCAGTTAAGTTACGTGATGGCTTGTCAGTTACTCTAACGCCTTGAGGAACCGCATAGAGAGTGACGCTTAGAGACAGAGCTGACTCACCGACGCTAGACTCTCTCAGGCCAGGGACAGACACACACACACACAGACACACACACACACAGCTCAGTCACACTAAAGCTTACACACATATTCTGTAGACATGATTTGGTTGTTGGCCGTCGCTTGTCGTATTTGTGATGCGATATCTGGCATTGCCAGCGGTTATTCCGCCTGTTCAGCTGAATTTCATTACCCTTCCACACACACACACACACACACACACACACACACACACACACACACTTATGATCTGAGCCTACCAGAAGGAGCTGAAGGTAAAGTTCTAAAATATTAACCAGTGTTTCGGAATACAAACACACCCACCCACCTCTGTTTTTACTGCTGATGCTATTGGGTGATATGTATGTGTGTGTGTGTGTGTGTGTGTGTGTTTTTTTTTTACTGCTGATGCCATTTGGTGATGTGTGTGTGTCTGTGTGTGTGTTTGTTTGTCCTGCAGAATGTACTGTTGTGGCTGAAACTTGGTCCTAAGTACTTTTCGATCAATACAGGTGCTTAATATTGTATCAACATACTTAGGCACGAATGCATGGATCAATGTGATGTCTATGTGTGTGTGTGTGTCTAAGTGAGTTTGTGAGATGTGTGTGTGTGTGTGTGTGTGTGTGTTTGCTCAGTGGTATTGGTGGAGGATATTGGTATTGATTGGTTTTGGTCTGGGTGCAGTTGGCTTTAACATGCAGACCTGTGTTTGTCCCAGTTGGGAGAAACTGGACAACTCCAGAGGCCTACATCAGCATATCACACACACACACACACACACACACAGACCAACTCCAGAGGGCTACATTAGCATCACACACACACACACACACACACACACACACACACACACACACACACACAGACCCAACTCCTGAGGCCTACGTCAGCACCACACACACACACTCATTTTTTCTTTCATCCTCTCTCTTTTATAGTCTTATCCATCCGTCAATCTCCCTCTGCTCTCTCTTCTCTCATCCCATCTGTCTCTCTCTGTATCTATTCTATACCTCTCTCTCCATCTCTCTCTCCATGGTGTGTTCTTGCATAGTGTAATGCAATGATGTCTCTCTCTCTCTCTCTCTCTCTCTCTCTCTCTATCATTTCATCTCTGACGTGTGACTCCCTTTCTTTTGTTCTCTCTGTCTGTCTCTTTCCACTATGTTAAAGCATTTGTCACTGTGTGTGTGTGTGTGTGTGTGTGTGTGTGTTTTAAGCATTTGTCAGTGATGTGTTTTGAAGTGAGATGTGTGTCTGAGGTATGAGGGACTTTGATGTTTGAAGATATCTGTAAAGGTATTATATTAAGAAGGTTATGTTCTAAGGTGTGTGTGTGCGTGCGTGCGTGCGTGCGTGCGTGCGTGCGTGACCACACACACATGCAGAGGAACATAGCTGGGCATGTGCCTGCACAGATTTTTTCAAATGCTGTTTTAATTAGTGTATTACTGTTATCTATGTGATTTGCTGTTGTAATGAAATGAATCATTGTAATGATGTCATGTATCATATCTCATAGTCATACACCCTCTTCCTTACAATGTTATTTGTATTCCCAAAGTAGCAGGATGATATATCTCTTAGTAAGTAACAGCATGTAGAGCAGGCTGTAAGGCTCTGATGGCACATGGCACAGGGAGCTCTGCTGCTCACTAAGGCAGGAGGAACTAGCCGTGTGTTGCTAGGTGGTTAGCGGAACACCAATCCCCTTTGGAAACGTGTGAAAATGAGATGCAAATAGACACTATGCTTTTTAGCAATTCTTTTTAGCAATTCAGGCACTGATTGCTTAGCAAGATAGTTGGCCAGTGTCAAGCTAGTTATTAGCCACCCCTTAATCAATCAGGTTTTTTAACTTAGCTATAGCTTGTCGTGAAAGCTTAGACTATATGTTATATGTTATAATATATTTTAAACATAAATAGACCCCTCCCTTTCATACCCACCGACAACTTTGTCTTGCAACATTGTGTGTGTGTGTGTGTTTGTGTGTGTGTGTGTGTGCGTGCGTGCTGACTGTGACAGTGGTGATCCACTAGTACTACATGACATTTTGTTGTGTCGCATTCCACTCTATTGAGACTGTGAGCTGACTGTTACACACACATACACTCTTAACACACACACATTCACTGTGCAGTCCCCATGGGTTACTGAGCAAGAGGTATCAA
>NC_055963.1:35607397-35614897 GCF_018492685.1 Alosa sapidissima | reverse complement strand
CGCTTAACGTAGAAACTCCGTTCAAACTTTGTAACCTAGGTCTTGAAAAGGACACTTGAGGAATGTATTTTTTGTTTTTGTAAACTTTATACTTTTTGAGATATTAACATAAATCAAGCTTATTTTTCCCCAGAGACTTTGCATTGGCACTATGACATCACAAACTAACAGCTGCTCAACTAGGCCCCCTCACAAAGCCAATTAACGACTTAGAACACAATCAACTGCACCTGCGCTCTCTCACTGACTGCAGCAATTTCAATGGAACCTCTTCTCTGTGTCTCTCTCCATTGAACTGGATAGCTCACTTTTCTCTTTCCCACTTTCTTTCACTTCTTTTTCTTCACTTCATCCATTAAACTATCTGTCTATCAACATCCATTAAACTATCTACCTATGCACTATCTATTAATTCACTATTAAATAATTTAACCATTTAAACTACTTAACTATTGAACTGTTCAGCCATTCCAACTGTCAGTTGTCATCAACTATGACCCCCGCCAAATGTTTTCTCTGCCTAAAACTGTTTAAAAATAAAAGTCCTCACTCCAATAATTCCCTATTAAATAATTTAACCATTTAAACTACTCAACTATTTAACTATTCAGCCATTGCAACTGTCAGTTGTCATCAACTATGACTCCCGCCTGTTTCCTCTGCCCACAACTGTTTCTTAATAAAAGTTTGTTTTGCATTTTATGTTAACTAGTGCAGTGCCCGTTCAAACATGCTATTCCTGTAGCCCAATTACATGCCTGCAGGTAGGCCTACTTTAAAAATAGGATGATAGGGAAAAACATAATTCCAGGTAAGCATTCAATAATGAATACAGATAATATAATAATATAATAAATGTGAAGTGAGCAGAATTTAAGCATGGCTGCATGTGAATTTTTTTACAAATCAAAATGACATAATCCTTACAGCTGTTTTGAGTCAAGGCTATATGCTTAGCCTATTGAATAACTTAATGATAGAGAAAACAAACCATTTTGTGGAATGATGCATCATCATTTGAAATTTGCAACGGTGTGACTCAAAAACGCTCTCTGGTGGCCTATAAGTGACATCACACTCTGTCTGCCACTCGTTGCTTGTCGCTGGTTATGCTTTGCATATGTGGCATTCTGAGACGTTCTTTAATTATCGCCGATCGAATTGTCGTTTGCTTATTCAAAGTCTAAAGACAGTCCAAAGTAGCCTGGGCTATTCGAACTGTCCGTTTATTGCACATAATAAACATAACATAATTGTCATTTTGAAGAGCCACTGCATGTGTTGGCGTGTTGTTGCAAAATCCGCGGAGTCACTATTACCGCATACAAGGGGGTCTTTATTGTTGAGGTCAGACATGTTAACATATCTCTTAAGCACTCGCTTAACTTTTTACCCGTGTAACCTACACTGCTCCAGTTCTGCCAAAGCCCTGCTTCTATCCTCACTGGTAGCTTACAGTACAGTGCTGTGTGGGAGGGGGAAAGCCAATGTGTGCTTCTTTTACCGATATATTTAACGATATCTTTTGCATTTCTTATTCAAACAACGTCAAATTTGGCACTGCACTTACTCATGCCCATAGCAAGACACCTGCTAAGTTTGAAATCAGATATGCGTGCCACAGACATTAGGACAGACACACACACACACAGACGCTTCTTGCTTTATAGATAGATGTATGTTTTGCTTTTTCATGCACTGGTAATTTCCTCGAAATTACATTTTCTAGTTATTCTTCTAACCAAACTTTCTGTGTCTAATTCAGCTTCAACCTTTTAATGTAGAAACTCCATTCAAACTTTGTAATGTAGGTCTTGAAAATGACACCTGTGCAATGTACTTTTTGTTTCTGTAAACGTTATACTTCGTTACATTACGTTATACTATAAAAATCAAGCTTATTCTTACCCATAGACTTTGCATTGGCACTATGACATCACAATGGGCTAATTAAATTGATTTGCACCTGTATCAACTGCCAGCTGCTCAACTAGGCCCCCTCAAACAGTCAGTTAAGCTGACTGCACCTGTATCAACTGCTTTCTGCTCAACTAGGCCAACTCTCTCTAATATAAGGCACATTCCATCCAACTTTTTATCCATCCATCTTCTTTAAACCATTCACTCATCCATCCATTAAACTATCTATCAACATCCATTACACTATCTACATTTAACTTTTATACTATCTACTCTGTCTCAGGCTTTTAGCATACAATCTGGCTCTCTTAAGACTACAGATCCTGTTCAACTTCCCCTGTTCCTCTGCCCACAACTGTTTCAAAATAAAAGTCTGCACTACAATAATTCTCTATTAAATAATTTAACCATTTAAACTACTCAACTTTTTAACTGTTCAGCCATTCCAACTGTCAGTTATCATCAACTATGACTCCTATGACTCCCGCCGGCTGTTTCCTCTGCCCACAACTGTTTCATAATAAGTCCTCACTAGCTAGTTAGCTAGTTAACATTGTTAGCATAGTTAGCATAACTGCTAGCAAACATTAGCTAAGTAACAGGGTTAGCATAGTTAGCATAACTGCTAGCAAACTTTGCCTAACACTGTTACACTGTTAGTACAGTTAGCTTGTTAGCATAGTTAGCTTTGTAGCTAAGTTAACTTTCATAACAATGTTAGCATAGTTAGCCAATTAGCAACATTAGTTTAAAAAAAATCATTGTCAACTATCTACCTATACACAGCCATTAAACTATCTGTCTATCAACATCCATTAAACTATCTGCCAATCAACATCCATTAAACTATTTGCCTATCAACATGTATTAAACTATCAGTTTATCAACCACTTTATCTACATTCAACTTTTAAACTATCTTTTATTAAGCTTTGCAACCACTATGTATATCCTATCATCACCTTAGTAACCATCTCTGCATTATCTATTTTAACAAGATACTTTACATCACAACTTTTGGATTTTCATGCGCTGGTAATTCCGTGTCTTGGAATTACATTTTCTAGTTTGACAACTGTTAAATGTTTCACTTGGTTAAAGATTTCCTTTGTGGTTATGTGAATGTACAGTATTCTAATGATCTGTATCAGTAAAGCTGGCTTTGTTTGGTTGTAGATACCAGCAATATGCAGCAATTGTAAAACAACATTAAGAGAGCAAACAACAAGGAAAAAAGCAAATGGCAATAAAATCAAATTGAGAAGTAATGAAGTCCTGCACTCATTCCTGTGTTCTACTTTACACACATATAAAGCCAACAAACCCTCTACCACGCCCACACACACACACACATACACACACACATAGAGCCAACAAACCCTCTACCACGCCCACACACACACACACATACACACACACATAGAGCCAACAAACCCTCTACCACGCCCACACACACACACACATACACACACACATAGAGCCAACAAACCCTCTACCACGCCCACACACACACACACATACACACACACATAGAGCCAACAAACCCTCTACCACGCCCACACACACACACACATACACACACACATAGAGCCAACAAACCCTCTACCACGCCCACACTCACACCGTGGACCGGCCAGGTACACACACACACACACACACACACATAGAGCCAACAAACCCTCTACCACGCCCACACACACACACACACATACACACACACATAGAGCCAACAAACCCTCTACCACGCCCACACTCACACCGTGGACCGGCCAGGTACACACACACACATAGAGCCAACAAACCTTCTACCACGCCCACACACACACCGTGGACCAGCCAGGTACACACACACACACACACACACTCATAGAGACAACAAACCCTCTACCATGCCCACACACACACCGTGGACCATGTTCACACTTACATGGACACCTTGGCTAACGTGCATATTTTCTTTGTGTGTGTATATGTGTATATGTGTGTGTGTGTGCACGCAGTGTTGAAGGCAGCTCCTCCGGTGTGTATGTGTGAGGCTGACGGTGTGTTGATCCCTGCGTCAGCAGCGGTGCGGGTCAGCCCCTGTCACTCACGGCAACCATCGGTCATCTCTGATGCGTCCGCCATGGAGGCAGACCGGTCCTCTACGCCCAGCGACATCAACTCTCCACGACACCGCACACACTCTCTCTGCAACGTAAGACACACACACACACACACACAACTACGCCCCAGCTCCATTTCAATGTAAACTGGGCCGCAACATTGACTTGAACATTAATTATATTTTTCTCTTTTCCTTTCTGTCTTTCTTTGTGTGTGCTTCTGTTTGTGTATGTGTGCTTATATTTGTGTGTGCTTCTGTTTGTGTATGTGTGCTTATATTTGTGTGTGCATCTGTGTGTATGTGTGTGCATCTGTGTGTGTGTGTGTGTGTTTGTCCATCTGTGTGTGTATGTATGTCCATCTGTGTGTGTGTGTGTCCATCTCTGTGTGTATGTGTTCATCTCTGTATGTGTGTGTGTTCATCTCTGTGTGTATGTGTGTGTGTCCCCATCTGTGTGTGTGTGTGTGTGTGTGTGTGTGTGTGTGTGTGCAGTCCCTGGAGGATCTGGATGAGCAGAAGCGTAAGAAGAAGAAGGAGAAGATGGGATTGGGCTCACTGTCGCGGGTCTTCGCTCGGGGGAAGCAGCGCAAGTCCATGGACCCCGGCCTCTTCGATGGTACTGGCACCCCTGACTACTACATAGAGGAGGACGCAGACTGGTGATTGGTCCATCCCAGCAAGGCCCCTCCCCCCACTGACCCCTCAGTCCAGAATGAATGACTAACGTGTGTCTGTTTTTGTGTGTGTGTGTGTGTGTGCGTGTGTGTGTGTGTGTGTGTTTGCCCAGTGTGAGCCGACAAGTGAGCATATGTATGTGTGTGTGTGTGTATGTGTGAGTGTGTGTAAAACACTCCCTTCTTGTGTTCTTGTGAAGGGAAGAAGCACTGAATACTGTAAGTGTGTGAATGTGTATGAATGAGTGCAAATGTGTGTGCTTGTGTTTAAATGCTGAATAAGCAAGCATGTAAATAGATTATTACTTGTTCCTACAGCAGGGCTAGGCTTGGCTGAGTGTGTGTGTGTGTGTCTGTGTGTCTGTGTGTATGTGTGTGTGTGTGTGTGTGTGTGTGTGTGTGTTTTCTCTTAGCCCAAACACTTAGCTCTGTGTGCGCGTGTGTGTCTAACCCCAAGCCCCTGTGGGATCGCTGGAGACTTGAAGGACTCCTGTAGATAGATGTCATGTGCACTTTGTGCTTGTAAATGTCTCTGTTCAGAATGCCTTTTGAAACTCTCATCTGGTGTGCAGCAGCTTCTGTTGGGTTTGCCTCTTTAATTCCCCCCCCAACCCCCCCCACCCACCCCCCTCTTAACCACCCCCACCCCTTACACACACACACACACACACACGCACATATACACCACTGCCACATCATAGAGAGAGAGGAGCTTTTCTGTTGGCCAGTCAGCAGTTCTAACCAGTCAGACACTAACCAACCTTCTACACACACACACACACACACACACACACACACTTGCACCCCAGGTGCTACACTCATGATTCCACGGACACATGCAAACGACACATAAGAAGAGAGAGAGAGAGAGAGAGAGAGAGAGAGAGAGAGAGAGAGAGAGCACTCATGTGATGAGCACTGTGTAGTGTGCACTAGTGGGCAGTGTGTACTGTGTAGTGTGCACTAGTGGGCAGTGTGTACTGTGTAGTGTGTACTGTGTAATGTGCACTAGTGGGCAGTGTGTAGTGTGTACTGTGTAGCAGCATAGTGGGCAGTGTGTAATGTGTAGCAGCATAGTGGGCAGTGTGTAGTGTGCACTAGTGGGCAGTGTGTACTGTGTAGTGTGCACTAGTGGACAGTGTGTAGTGTGTAGTGTGCACTGTGTAGCAGGACTAGTGGGCAGTGTGTAGTGTGTAGCAGCACAGTGGGCATGTCTGGCTTTCTGTACTCATGTGTGTAGAGCAGTCCAGAACACACACTTAATGTCCAGACGTCTGAGAGTAACACGCCCCAGTGATCTCCAGACCAGTCCAGAACAAACACTTAATGTCCAGACGTCTGACAAGTCGGAGTGCCACATCCATAGCCCCACTCCGGGTAGATTCATGTTAGAAAGAATAAATATCACACACATGTCCAAAAAGACTTAATGACGTCCAGTTCTGCTGCTTCTCTTCTATCCAGACGTCTCCTGGCTCTTACATGGCCCTGAATCAGAATCAGAGTCAGCTTTATTCGTCAGGTTTGTGTATTGAATTTGACTCCTTGTTGAAGTGGCCCTGATGTGGCGCTGGTGTGGCCCTGATGTGGCTCTGATATGGCTCTGATGTGGAGCGTGTCTGAAATTAGCATTCTGACGGCTAGTGCTGAAGTTACCGGGGATTAGCCCACACCTCCGCGGCAGCAGTACTTCATAATCCCACCTGCTGTCCGCCTCCAATCCAACTTTAATTATTGGGATTATCTGACAGAGGGACCAGCAGGAAGATAAACACTCTTCTGAGATGGCAGAGGAAAGAGATGGAGTTATCCTCTCACTCTCTCTCTCACTCTCTCTCTCTCTCTCTCTCTCTCTCTCTCCTTCCATAAAGAAGACAGTGGACTGTAGATATAAGAAGCATAGAAAGAAAGGCAGAAAGGAAGTTACAGTTAAACTTTTCCCATCGTGCAGCTGAAAGGTCATTAGAGTCTAGTAGAACCCGCTGGGCTCAATCTGTAACTTCATGGCTGAACGCGATTAGCTGAGAACAATGTTCATGACGAACTGATTGACATTGCCCCAGAGCCGTTGCCATGACAAACTGATTGACATTGCCCCAGAGACAACACTGATGGCTTTGAGTCGGGGATCAGTTTCATCAGTATACCCTGCAGCTGATCTGGCAGATACACACACACACACACACAGAGGAAGCTGTTTTAACCCAAATGGTCTGCATGTGGAAATCCTACCAGATCCTAGCAGTTGACTAGAGAGGGCCAAATCTGGGCCAAATTCGGGCCACATCAGAGCCAGATCAACCATTAGCATCCCCCTTAGAGCATCAGTTGTGAATACTACTGAGAATACTACTTTCTGTTAGATTTGGGCTATATGCTTTGGTGTATGTGCTTTAGGCTGTATGTGCTAGCTTTAGTACTAGCTTTTGATTGTATGTTGGTTTGAGGCTGTATATGTGCTTTAGTATGTTCTAACTTCAGACTGTATGTTAGCTTTAGGCTGTATGTGCTAGCTTTAGTATATGTTAGCTAGGCTGTATGTGTTAGCTTTAGGTTGTATATGTGCTTTAGTGTGTACTAGCTTTAAACAGTGTGTACTAGCTGTAGCCTTTGTGTTATGTTGTCTGTATGCTAACCTGAGATATGGGCTTAAGTGCGTGTTAGCTGTAGACTATATGTGCTTTAGAATGTGTTAGCTTAAGAGTATGGGCTAGCTGTAGCCTTTGTGTTATCTTGTCTATTGTTGTTGAATAATGTACTGTTTTGTATAGTCAGTCGCTGGTGGCTGTGAGTTTGTTCT
>NC_055963.1:35602397-35604897 GCF_018492685.1 Alosa sapidissima | reverse complement strand
TGGTGTGTGTCCTGAACACACACTCGACTTAGGGCCCAGTGGTAGGGGGAATGGAGCACTGACAACATGTAGACTGTTTATTTGGCTATTTTTGTTCTTTAGTGTGTATCTTTAGTCATGTTTGTGTGTGTGTGTGTGTGTGTGTGTGTGTGGATTAGTGTGTGTGTTTGGATGTGTGTATCTGGCTGAGCTTTTCATAATGACTTGGCCATTATCCCTCAGTGCTCCCTCGGTGCGGACTGTTGTGTGAGAAAGACAAGAGGAAGAAAGAAAGGACAGAAGAAAAGAACTGGAGAAAGAGAGGAGCAGAAGGAAGAGAAAATAGAGAGGATGATAGAAGAAAAGAGCAGGAGAAAGAGGATAGAAGAAAAGGAAATGGAGAAAGAGAGGATAGAAGACATGAGCAGGAGAAAGAGAGGATAGAAGAAAAGGAGATGGAGAAAGATAATAGAAGGCACTCAGGGAGGATTATTAGAAACACACCTGTTGTTCAGAGCCTGTGTTTTACGGATAACGGATCTGGTACTTGTGTTTTACGGATAACGGGACTGGAACGTTATTACTGTATGTGTGTGATTGAGGAATGTTATTGTGTGTGTGTGATTGAGGAACGTTATTGTGTGTGTTTGTGTGTGTGTGTGGGCGGGGGGGGGGGGGGTCTCACAAGCTAGACGCACTGTTGTATTGTGTATTTGGATCTCCTGAGACCGGCCGGGGAAGAGAGCGAGCTTTTATCCTGAGCGTAACTATGGGTCACTCTTATCCTGAGCGTAACTATGGGTCACTTTTATCCTGAGCGCAACTATGGTTCACTCTTATCCTGAGCGTAACTATAGGTCACTCTTATCCTCAGCGTAGCTATGGGTCACTGCTTATCCTGAGCGTAACTATGGTAACAATGGGTCACAGTTATCCTGAGCGTAACTATAGGTCACTCTTATCCTGAGTGTAACTATGGTAACTATGGGTCACTCTGTCCAGCCTCCAAGAACACTCTCTGTCTCTTGTTCATTCTGCTGGAGGTTTCAGACAGAGGTGTGTGTGTGTGTGTGTGTGTGTGTGTGTGAGACCTCTCTATGGTAACTGTTGGATGATACCGGGTCAAGTAACGGAGGGGTTTCTGCAGGCATGATGTGTGGTGCATTGGTTGGTCACTCACAAACAGTACTGCAGTGCCACCTAGTGGTGACACAAATGAACAGTCCTGAGAATCCTCCCAGCTGATGTTCAGCTAATGACAGAGGTCTTTAGGGGACAGAAGTGTTTAGGGGACAGAGGTCTTTAGGGGACAGAAGTCTTTAGAGGACAGAAATCTTTAGGGGACAGAAGTGTTTAGTGGACAGAAGTGTTTAAGGGAACAGAGGTCTTTAGAGGACAGAAGTGTTTAGGGGAAGACAGAGGTGTTTAGAGTACACTTGATGGAGTGTAAGATGGCTCTGATTCGGCTCCACCCACATAAGATGGGAGACCAAAGCCTCTAGGGGCAGATAGAGGTCTTTAGGGGCAGATAGAGAACTTTAGGGGCAGATAGAGGTCTTTAGGGCTGGATAGAGGACTTTAGGGGCAGATAGGGCCGGCAGATAGAGGTCTTTAGGGGAGGATAGAGGTCTTTAGGGGCAGATAGAGGACTTTAGGGGCAGATAGAGGTCTTTAGTGGGGGATAGAGGACCTTAGGGGCAGATAGAGGACTTTAGGGGCAGATAGAGGTCTTTAGGGGTGGATAGAGGTCTTTGAATGTAATATAGCTCTGATTGTCTGCACTACAGTAGTAGCTTCATGACACACACACACAGACGAGGAAACAGGTGGCCCTTAAGGAGAGTATCCCATGAAGACACACACAGAGACACACACACAGACAAGGGAACAGGTGGGCCTTAAGGAGAGTTTCCCATAAACACACATGTGGCCTATACGTTGTAGTGAGTTTTCCCACCGCATCTCCTGCACTCTGTGCTGTGATTGGCTCTCCAGGAGTCACATGTCAGTACCAGACATCAGTCACATGACACATACTCTTCCTTCGGAACTATTCTCTGGGGTTCAAGACGGACAAAACGCCACAAAGCTGATTCAAAGCATATGATATGAAAAGGCACACACACACTTACACACATATTCCTGTATAGGATTTTGGAGAAGCAGATGGCAATGGGGATATCATTACCACAGATATGTTTATAGCGTGCCGTGTAGCTATGAGCCATATCAAAATAAAGCGCTATTTTCAAACCACTGGCAAGGCTCAAAGTAGCCTTACACTTCAGTGGTTGTGTGGACAGGGTCCCTGCAGACAAACCCAAGTATTATAAACTTTGAAAGTGTACAGAGAGGTTTGGCTGAATCTTAGTTGAAGTGAACGTGCCCACTGAGTTGAAGGTGCCCACTGATGTGACGCTACCGGATAAGAAGTGAGTCAATACGCTGCCTTCAGAAACAGCCCTTGTTAGGACCTCTGTAACCTTACACTGTTTACTATACTTCAGTTTGTCTGTAGGGA
>NC_055963.1:35597397-35599897 GCF_018492685.1 Alosa sapidissima | reverse complement strand
ACACAATCCCCTAGAGAAGGCCCATCATCTCAGCATGTCATGCTTGTCAAGAAGGTGCTCTAAGCCATGTTACGCAGTTTCTAAGCTAAAACATCACTATCCGCTAGCTGTCTGTGCCCTGAATACACTGCCTCTGTGGACAGCCCAGGCTCCAAAAACAGCAACAAAAACAACTTGGCCCAGCCTGGACCATAAAAACATAACAGACTCTTCCAGCCAATCACAGACGAGATGTGTGTGTGAGTTTCAATTGCATGGAAGGGAGTAGCGAACTAGCTCTCTGTTTTGTTTGAACGTCAACAGAAGTGATGTTACCCAACATTGCTTAGAGCACCTTTAAAAACTGCTAAACAAATACGTAACTACTAAATAAATGTACATGTGTGTGTGTGTGTGTGTGTGTGATCAGGTTCTGCAGGTGCGGAGAGCGCAATGTGAACATCAGAACCAGGATCCTCTGGTCTGGACATGTCCACGTGTCATGAAGTGGATCAGAGACATTGACTTGAAGGTATGGGCAAACACACGTAACACACACACTAACACATATCAGTAACACACACCATTCACAAACACACCAGTAATGTAATTATTTGAGATGTAGTCTCTCGCCATACGAGTTAGTTGTTGTCTGTGAAGCCTCAGCATGAGTTCCCAAATGTGTGATTCTGGCACCCTCTACTGGACAGAAGGAGTGTGTGTGTAATTTACAGCCAGTCCTTTGGTCTTAGTCCATCATGAGTAGTCCTGAAGTGGTTTTAAAAACCAAAAATAACTATTAATTTTGGCTTTTCAATATTTAGGGTGTTTCAAACATTCTAAGCGTGTGTGTGTGTGTGTGTGTGTTGGCAGGAGTACTCAGAAAGCCTGGTGAACAGTGGGATCCACGGCGCCGTCATGGTTCTGGACCCCTCCTTCAGCATCGAGACCATGGCAACCATACTGGGTATCCCAGGCAACAAGCAGATGGTCCGACGCCACCTCAGTGAGGAGATGAAGGCCCTGCTTGGGCCAGTCAGGTGTGTGTGTGTGTGTGTGCGTGTGTATGTCTGTGTGTGTGAGTCTGTGTGTGTGTCTGTGTGTGTGTGTGTGTGTGTGTGTGTGTGTGTGTGTGTGTGAGTGTCTGTGTGTGTGTGTGTGTGTGTGTGTGGGTGGATTAGAACATATGAAGCATAGCCCATATGCAAGAGAGAGAGAGAGAGATGAGCAGTGTTGTAGTAGACAGCAGGACACAGAGATGAGAGATGATGACATTCAAGAGTTCATCTGTAGGAGAAAGAGGGAGAGAGAACGTAGAGACAGACGGGTGAATGGAGAGGGGGATGGATGAACAGAGAGCAGGAGAGAGAGAAAAGTGGGAAGATGAGAAAGAGAGAGGAGGACACTGAGACAGATGGAGGTATGGAGAGGGTGATGGAGGAACAGAGAGCAGAAGGGAGAGAAAAGCAAAGAAAGGAGGAAGAGAGAGAGAAGAGGAGAAAGAGAGAAAGGGAGGGAGAGGGAGAGAGGCGAGGAGAAAGAGAGAGAGGGAGGGAGAGAGAGAGAGGCGAAGAGAAAGAGAAAGGTGAGGAGAAAGAGAGAGAGAGAGAGAGAGAGAGAGAGAGAGAGCGAGCGAGAGTGTCAAATTGTCAAATTGGATTTCTTCCAAATTACCGCACTACGGACCACATTTACACCCTACACACCCTAATAACTAAACATGTAAACCAAACACAAAAAGGAATAATTTGCTTGTTTTGTTGATTTCAAAAAAGCATTTGATTCAATCTGGCATGAAGGACTATTTTATAAACTTTTACAAAGCGGTGTAGGGGGTAAAGTTTACCAATTAGTTAAGGAAATGTACTCTGAAAACAGAAATGCTGTGAAAATTGGTGACAAAATTACAGAATACTTTACTCAAAAAAGAGGGGTGAGGCAGGGCTGTAGCCTCAGTCCAACACTGTTCAATATTTACATCAATGAGTTAGCGGTGCAGTTGGAACAGTCTACAGCTCCTGGCCTTACCCTAAAAGAAAAATAAATTAAATTCCTCCTCTATGCAGACGACCTGGTGCTGATATCTCCCACTGCACAGGGACTACAGCAGCACCTGGACCTGCTAGAGAAATACTGTCAGCACTGGGCCCTAACAGTAAATCTAAAAAAGACAAACATTATGATATTCCAAAAGAAGCCCAGATGTCAGGAACACAGATACCCTTTCAATCTAGGCAGCACCGCCCTAGATCACACGATGCAGTACACTTACCTCGGCTTGATCATAACTGCATCGGGGAGCTTTAGCATGGCAGTGAATGCTGTAAAAGAAAAGGCTCGCAGAGCGCTATATGCAATAAAAAGAAACTTCTGGAACATAAACATACCAATTAAAGTTTGGTGCAAAATATTCGACTGTGTTATCCAGCCTATTGCGCTATATGGAAGTGAGGTATGGGGTCCACTCAGTGTGCAAAGCTCTGCAGAATTCTGTCGATTAATTTTAAAAATCCAAAAGAAA